>NC_069509.1:153722918-153727918 GCF_027579735.1 Bombina bombina | reverse complement strand
ACCCAGTAAAATGGGCTGGGAAAGCAAAAAGAGCAGCCACTGCCCCTCACCCCTTCCCTGTAAATGAAAGACAGATTACACAAACATGAGCCAGATGAAAAGACAGATTACACAAACATTAGCCAGCAGGAGTCTGTAAACGTGACTGTACATCTATACTGTGGAGCTTGGTTAGGAGTCTGAAAATTAGCACAATGTTATTAAAAAATAAGCAAAACTATACATTGTTACAAAAACACTCCCAGATGTACTATACAAGTGTATCATCTTCAAAACATTTATGCAAAGAAAAATATAGTGTACAATGTCCCTTTAAATGTATATGTATAGATATATTTATTTAAGTATACATAGAACCTATTCTTCTATGTGAAGAACATTGGAATGCAAAATATTCATAATTCATGTTGGATCTAGCAAACTTGATAAAACGTTATCGGGTTAGCGGACGAGTTTGGGTGTTAGTTTTTATTTTGCAGTTGAGCAGTCTATTGACTTCTATCAGAGAATATGTTTATGCGGTTAATGTAATATAAAGAGTTTTTGCAAAGGGAGTTGAGGCGGTTTAAGGGTTGATAGAGTAGGGTTTTATTGCTACAGGGATTGTGGCAATTTAGAGGTTAATAGAGTAGGGTTTTATTGTGATGGTTGTTGTGGTGGTTTAGAGGTTAATAGTGTAGGTTTTTTTGCGATGGGGGTTGTGGTGGTTTAGAGGTTAATAAAGTAGGGTTATATTGCAATGGGGGTTGTGGTGGTTTAGATGTTAATAGCGTAGGGTTTTATTGCGACCGGGGTTGTGGCGGTTTAGAGGTTAATAGCGTGTGGTTTTATTGGGATGGGGGTTATGGTGGTTTAGAGGTTAATAGCGTAAGGTTATATTGCATTGGGGGTTGTGGTGGTTTCGAGGTTAATAGCATAGGGTTTTATTGCGATGGGGGTTGTGGTGGTTTAGAGGTTAATAGCATAGAGTTATATTGCAATTTGGGTTGTGGTGGTTTAGAGGTTAATAGCACAGGGTTATATTGCAATGGGGGTTGTGGCGGTTTCAAGGTTAATAGCGTAAGGTTTTATTATGATGGGGGTTGTGGTGGTTTAGGGGTTAAATAGTGTAGGTAGGCCTTTTTATTAATTTTACTTACGCATTTCATTATTATTCTTAACTAATTTTGTTAACAAACAGATGAAATTTGTCCAAAAGAAATTAAATGCTCAAACGAAAGTCAGATGACCCGAAAGGCTTAAAAATTTAGCAACAAACAATTCGTCTGAACCAAAAAAAATTCCGCTGAACATGTCAAATTTTTAGGTTTTTCCATACCCATTCGACTTGGAGAAAGGATTTCTATGTATAGTATTCAGTGCACCATGCTGAGACTAAAATCTATATTATATTACACTGACAATTTTTTTTTTTTTATTAAAATCTAGCAATATGTTATTGTACATTTTTTTTTGTATCAAAACACTCAAGATTTTATGTAACATTTATTTATTGTATAACTTTGCTTTCAAATACTTAGGTGTGTTTAAAAGAAAGTCTGCTGCTTTTTTGCTTCAATAATTTCTCACGCCCTATTGAATAGAGACACATTAGCTCTACTGAATTGTTGTGAACACAGGGAGGGGACGACTCAGTGCTGGAGACCAGGCGTCAATAAATCTTGCTGCAAGAACTCCCAACACCTGCCGGATCCACTTCAGCCAATAATTGTTTAACATGACAGTCGAGATACTAGGCAAGGTAAGTTAAATGAAATATCAACATGGGGGGGATGTCTGCTTTCCTAGTATCAAACTTCGTTATCCATGCCTGGGAGAAATGCTGTCAAAGCAATAAAAACAAGCAAAAAATAAGATAAAAATAAAAAGTGCAGAAAGAATGAAAAAGGAAAGGTTATACATTTAAAGGGACACATCTATCTCAATGGCTGCAGGGCTTCAAATCAAAGCCATGTTGATGATTGTTCATTATTAGAGGAACATTAACACCTCTGGCTTTTGTGTATAAGTTGTCCTATGCTCCTTATAGAGGCTAAAAAAGCAAGTACTTTAACCGAGGGTTTCTTCAATATGATGCTGCAAATTGCATAAACCAGCTTTTTTATTTGCAGCATGGGATAAAAATATTTTTTTACACAAAAAGAAGATGTGTTTAAAGGACAATAAAGATGTATTTAAAGGACCAGTAAATATAGTACATTTGCATAATCAACAAATGCATGATTAAAATACAATGCAATAGCACTTAGTCTGAATTTCAAATGAGTAGTAGATTTTTTTCTGACAAATTTTAACGTTATGTCTATTTCCACTCCCCTTGTCATGTGACAGCCATCAGCCAATCACAAATGCATATACGTATATAGTCTGTGAATTCTTGCACATGCTCAGTAGGAGCTGGTGACTCAAAAAGTGTAAATAGAAGTAAATTTGAAAGTTGATTAAAATAGTTGTTCTATCTAAATCATGAAAGTTTAATTTTGACTTGAGTGTCCCTTTAAAGGGACACTGATGTAAAAAATCAATGATTCTGATACAGCATGCAATTTTAGACAACTTTCCAAATTTCTTCCATTATCAATCTGTTCTCCCTTTTATATATTCAAAGGTTTCTGAGGCACCAACTCCTTCTGAGCATGTTCAAGTGTTTACAGTGTATATGAATCTGTAGTTGGCTAATGGCTGTCACATGATACCTAGGGCAGGGAAATGAAGAAATCTTTAAAATCTCTCAGAAAAAAATCTACTAATAAAATGAAAATCAAAGTAATGCTATTACATTTATTGTATTGTGTTTTTGTGGTTTATGCACTTATACTGTATTTAATGGGGTTTTAATGTCCATTTAACCAAATGATATTTTAAGGATTACAATTTTGTTAGCTAAATTTTTTTTTTACTGAAATAAAAGTTTGATGCAAGGTGTGCAGTCATTATTTTCTATAGCAGTCTAGCTTTAGCATCTGTGTTTTAATGCACAACTATAAATAAACAGATTGCTCCCAAAAGATACACACTGTCAGCTCTTTGTTATAGGGCTGAGATCATTGCATTACAGAAAGGTCAATTCACAAAGCTGTGTCTTGTCAGCTGACTTGTATGTTGCAAGAGCATAGGGTTAGTTAATGTCTGAAACGACAAGTTAGCAAAAATCCAGCTATGTACATAAATGAGGTTAAAGGGCCAGTCAACACCAGGATTTTGGTTGTTTTAAAAGATAGATAATCCCTTAATTACCAATTCCCCAGTTTTGCATAACCAACACAGTTATAATTATACACGTTTTACCTCTGTAATTACCCTGTATCTAAGCCTCAGCAGACTGCCCCCTTATTTCAGTTCTTTTGACAGACTTGCATTTTAGCCAATCAGAGCTGACTCCATGGTAAATTTACGTGCATGAGCTCAATGTTATCTATATGAAACACATGAACTAATGCCCTCTAGTGGTGAAAAACTATCAAAATGCATTTAGATTATAAGCGGCCTTCAAGGTCTAAGAAATTAGCATATGAACCTCCTAGGTTTAGCTTTCAACTAAGAATACCAAGAGAACAAAGCAACATTGGTAATAAAAGTAAATTGGAAAGTTGTTTAAAATTACATGCCCTATCTGAATCATGAAAGTTTTTTTTGGACTTGACTGTCCCTTTAAAGGGACAGTCTACAATGTAATTTTTATTGTTTTTAAAGATAGATAATCCCTTTATTACCCATTCCCCAGTTTTGCATAACCAACACAGTTATATTATTACACTTTTTAACTCTGTGATTACCTTGTATCTAAGCATCTTCTGACAGCCCTCTGATCACATTAATTTGTATTTATTTCAGCTTAGATCCTTCATCATATATGCCTGACACTGACTATAACGTCCCCTTTACCTCCCTGTTCTTGAAAGCCACTGGGTAATGTTAGGACGCAGACATTATGGTTAAAGGTGATTTTATATTCAGTAACGTCCATTTTTTCTAATTCACTCTAAAACATTTGCTCAGTTTCAAATAATTTATAAAGCAACTTAATAAGCCAGCACACAGCTGAAACCCAGCACACATGTATAGCATTGAAATACAATAATAATGTGTTAAAAAATACAATAGTCATAATAATACTACATTTAAATTATAACATTAAATTATAAATTAAGTAAAATAAAAAATCTAATTTAATTTTAAATGTAATTTAAAACATCATTCTAATTAATTAATTATTTTTATTACATTTTTACATGCAATGTTATTATTGTATTTTTAATATACTGTTCTTTTAATTTAATACATCAATTTAATTGTAAGAATGTATTTAGAATAATTGCAGGGGGTGTTTTTATTAATGTTATTTAATTACCTCTACCTGTCCAAAGCATTCTAGTATTTATTAACACCATATTCTTTACACCTGAGGTATTCCACAGTTAGATTCTGAAGTACATGGACATATGCAGAAATGTTTCCAGGGAAGCAAATAAATAAATAAGCATTTAGGGGGATATTTATCAAAGCATCAATCTCGGTGCATTCGCTGGCGTCCATACGCTCTCCAGACATTGCTGCAGCGGAATCAAATTCAATGCCCTTATTAATAAAAAAAAAACCATCAAAAACACGCGCGTCAAGTACGGCGTGATGAGCATCGGACTGCTGTTAACTAACAATCATCGATGTTGTGGTTATTTGGGTTTTTCCCAACTTTATTTATACCATTTCATTATTGTCCATGAACAAGTACATTTCTCTAAAGCTAATTCCTTTTTTGGTTCTAAACAATGTTGTCTTTCATATCTTTGTGTTTATTTAAACCACTATATGTATATAGTGTAAATTTATTATTATTCTGAGCAGGAATAATTGTGAATATAACGTAATCAGGGTATCATATGTATTTATTTGCAAGCAATGGATATTTTAAGAGCTGAGACAATTTTCTCTCTGTACATGTGTAACCCCTCCTGATTGCAATCTAGTTTTAAAAACCACCCCTACACCGGTGTTAAAAA
>NC_069509.1:153602918-153717918 GCF_027579735.1 Bombina bombina | reverse complement strand
TAAACTTGTTCACTTGCCTTAGGGTGTGAATATGCAAATTAGGGATAAAAACAATAATTTGACAGAAGATACAAATCAATTGTCCAGTTCTCCTATCTACCTATTAATTGTAGTCTTAAAGGGACTTTACATTAAAAAATTAACTGCTTTTTATCAATGCCGCATTTTTATTATTTGACTAACTGGCCATTGCAATATTTTGCTCACTGTAAATATATTTCTCTTGCTTCCCTTGTTTATAAAAATTGTTTACCATTATGCCTTTGCCTATCCAATTTAGGCTTACATGAGATTTTAAGCTATTTTACAAAACATGGCATATTCACTTTGGTTTTAAACTAAAAAGTGCATGAGTTTATCTCCATTTTGAATAGTTTTGCCATTTACTTGAATTCAATGAATGCTTTTTGGTAAAAACTATCACTGTTGGCATATGTACATATGCTGTGCTCCATTCACCTGCATTCAAACACCTGCCTGCTCAGTGAGGCGATGGTGTGTGTATCATGTTAGTGATGCATCATAGAGGCTGCTGTCGGCTTTTTGAGTAGACATGATGTTTGAATGAGGGCACACTTTAATATTTAATTTTATATTAAATGGAGACATCGGGTTCTGATCTTCCATTAATCACGTGTTATGGGTCACGTATTTAGGAAGATGCTCCAGTGACCCAAGTCATGAATGAGGGATTCCTACAATTTTTAATTCTCTTTCTTGTCCAATGGGCTCACTGAATAATCACCCTCCCCTTTCTTAAAGGGGCGAAAAAATGAGGAAAGCTTTATATAACCTGATGTATGTTAAACTTTCTATGGGTCTGATAATCAAAACTTCACTGGGCAAGACATAAAATATCACAATGACACTCGCAGGGTCAGCCTTCATGAAATTATCTAAAACAAAAAGTGCTGTCATTGCGAGTGACGACAGGTCTCCCCTATAATATAAGTATTCTTGAGCCACTGTGCATTTGTGTTTCTCCGCGATACAATAGAAACACATTGAAAACAGCAAGCCGCATGGCAACATATTTGATTGGCTGCCAGACGAACATGTTGAAAGTAAAAAAAATAAAAATAAAGTAGGAAGTGGGTCTGGAAGAGGATTATACAATAAGCAGCAGATCAAACCATATGTAAATAGCTATTCCTATGGAACTAATATATATATATATATATATATATATATATATATATATATATATATATATATATATATATATATAATGATAATGTTCCTAGCATTATTTAAGCACAATAATAATTAATTTAATGCAAAGCGATCTGTTCGAGTTTACAATCTCTTTCAGCCCATCTATGCAAGAGCTATCAACATTTCTTATACTTAAGCATGCTTCAATTCCTTTCCTGTTGCATTCCTATTTCTTCCAACAGTAGTACTGAAATAAATTCTGCACAATGCCAATTCCATGTTTAAGACTAAAGTTCAAATATGGTAGAATCACAATAAAGTATTGGTGTTGAAAGCATATTGTGTTCTCCCTTTTTCTGGAGGTCTCTGATAGAACTTGAGTCTAGCAGGCCCATTTATCAAGCTCCGTATGGAGCTTGAAGGGCCGTGTTTCTGGCGAGTCTTCAGACTCGCCAGAAACACAAGTTATGAAGCAGCGGTCTAAAGACCGCTGCTTCATAACCCTGTCCGCCTGCTCTGAGCAGGCGGACAGGAACCGCCGGAAATCAACCCGATCGAATACGATCGGGTTGATTGACAGCTCCCTGGCGAGTCAGCAGGGGGCGGCGTTGCACCAGCAGCTCTTGTGAGCTGCTGGTGCAATGTTAAATGTGGAGAGCGTATTGCGTATTGCTCTCCGCATTTAGCGAGGTCTTGCGGACCTGATCCGCAGTGTCGGATCAGGTCCGCAAGCCCTTTGATAAATGGGCCCCCTAGGGGATCAATTTATTAAGGGACGTAAATATTTATTTTACTGGTCAAAGCACTTAAAGTGTCATTATAGTAAAAAATGACATGCTCTGATTTGTTAGAGCAAGTAATTTTAAGACTATCCACCTCACAAAGGGGTTAAAAACCGCTTTTGTGTAACAAGTGCTGCTGATTGGATCAGCAACATTTTCTGCTTGTGACCAACGGTGCTTTGAGGGTCCCAAGTGATACTTCTTCTGTGTGCTTACGCCATTTGTGGAGGTTAAACACACAGTAGTGTAGGGTTGATAGTCTTAACCCCTTAATAACCAATGACGTAATCATTCCGTCATGGAAACACTGAGCAAACTGAAGCTGTGTCCCAAGGGGTTCAAATGTTCTAACAATTTAGTCTTTAGTGGCTTATTAAAACCATCATTAAACCATTCTGTAACTGTTAAAGATCACTTTCAAGAAATTAAATATACACTTTCAATATTTTGTAAAACCAATGGCTACCAATATAAAATTATTGTTTATTTTTTACCTACCCTAACAAGCCACAGAGTGGCACAAGCTTTGAGCCAGCTCCCAAGTTGTAGCAATAGTTACTACTTTCTAATAAAGTCATTGGCCCATATTTATCAAGCTCCGTACGGAGCTTGAAGGGCCGTGTTTCTGGCGAGTCTTCAGACTCGCCAGAAACACCAGTTATGAAGCAGCGGTCTAAAGACCGCTGCTCCATAACCCTGTCCGCCTGCTCTGAGCCGGAAATTAACCTGATCGAGTACGATTGGGTTGATTGACACCTCCCTGCTGGAGGCCGATTGGCCGCGAGTCAGCAGGGGGCGGCGTTGCACCAGCAGCTCTTGTGAGCTGCTGGTGCAATGTTAAATGCGGAGAGCGTATTGCTCTCCGTATTTAGCGAGGTCTTGCGGACCTGATCCGCACTGTCAGATCAGGTCCGCAAGACCTTTGATAAATAGGGGCCATTATGACATTGGTGACAGCGAACAGGCACCAGGAACCATTATTATATTTAGTGACTGTGAGTCACACATAGGAAGCTGACACTAATGTTAAGAATAGGATCACATCACTAAAATTCAGTCCTATGCAAAATCTATTTTAATGTTACTATGCAAAATCCATTATATATGGATCACTATGTCTCAGCAGATCAACTCTGAAATGGTAAATTCAGTAATTCCCA
This sequence comes from Bombina bombina, assembly GCF_027579735.1. Taxonomy (NCBI): domain Eukaryota; kingdom Metazoa; phylum Chordata; class Amphibia; order Anura; family Bombinatoridae; genus Bombina; species Bombina bombina. The sequence continues at coordinate 153,714,821 of NC_069509.1, read as the reverse complement.
GACATGTTAGATGTGGTCAGGTGTCTGTAGTGAACATGCAAGTTCCTACTGGTCCCACTTTTCTGCCATCTTGTCTCTCGGGTGCCATTTTTCTTTCCCATTTTTGTCACTCCCTCATGCCACACCTTTTTGACTTTCTTCCATAAGACATTGGGGCCTATTTATCAAGATCCAAACGGAGCTTTACAGCCCGTGTTTCTGGCGAGAAACTCCTTTGCATAACCCTGTCCGCCTGCTCTGAGTAGGCGGACAGGAATCGCCGGAATTCAACCCAATCGAGTACGATCGGGTTGATTGAAACCCCCTGCTGGTGGCCCATTGGCCGCGAGTCTGCAGGGGGCGGCGTTACACCAGCAGTTCTTGTGAGCTGCTGGTGCAATGCTGAATACGGAGAGCGTATTGCCCTCCGCATTCAGCGATGTCTTGCGAACCTGATCCGCACTGTCGGATCAGGTCCGCAAGACATTTGATAAATAGGCCCCATTATCTTGTTGAATATGACTGATTACAGCAAAATCTACTAAGGAAACAAGCAAAGAATATCTGTTGTTTTCCCCTTATTGCTGAAGAAACATATTATCTATTTTCTACCTAAGGCTTCTTGACAATTACAAACAGCAATCACACATTAAAAACTCATATCATTACCAAAATGCATGGTGAGGGAATTAGTGCCTATACGAAACATGATGATTTATGGAGAATCCATTTTGTTTTCTTATTTTTTAACAGGAAAACACACAAACACAAAACTCTTAAAAAATCTTTTGCAGTGTCTCACACTCTTTTTTTTCAGAAATGTTTTTTTCAGATTTGTTCTTTTTAAAAAAACATATTTATTTACTTTCACCTAGATTACGAGTTTTGCGGTAGCAAGAGTGCGGTGCTAACGAGCATTTTTTTCTCACCGCTCACTTAAGACGGCCGCAAAAAGGTGAGCGTAGAACAGAATTTAGCTCCACATCTCACCTCTTCTCACGCAGCCCCATTGATTCCTATGGGGAAATACTTTTTATGTCTACACCTAACACCCTAACATGAACCCTGAGTCTAAACACCCCTAATATTACACTTATTACCCCCTAATCTGATGCCCCCAACATCGCCGACACCTGCATTATATTATTAACCCCTAATCTGCCGCTCCGAACACCACCGCCAACTACATTATCCCTATGAACCCCTAATCTGCTGCCCCCAACATCGCTGACACATACTTTTTATTTATTAACCCCTACTCTGCCACCCCCAATGTCGCCGCCACCTAACTACATTTATTAAATCCTAATCTGCCGCAGTCAACGTTGCCGCCACTATATTAAAGTTATTAACCCCTAAATCTCAGTCTAACCCTAACCCTAACACCCCCCTAACTTAAATATAATTTAAATAAATCTAAATAAAATTACTATCATTAACTAAATTATTCCTATTTAAAACTAAATACTTACCTATAAAATAAACCCTAAGCTAGCTACAATATAACTAATGCTCTATTACCTGTAAAAAAAAATACAATACCCCCCCAACATTAAAACCACACACACTCAACCCTACTCTAAAACCCACCCAATCCTCCCTTAATAAAACCTAACACTAACCCCTTGAAGATCACCCTACCTTGAGACGTCTTCACCCAGCCGGGCACAAGTGGTCCTCCAGAGGGGAAGAAGTCTTCATCTGATCCGGGCAGAAGAGGACCTCCAGACGGGCAGAAGTCTTCATCCAGGCGGCATCTTCTATCTTCATCCATCCGGAGCAGAGCGGGTCCATCTTCAAGCCAGCCGATGCGGAGCATCCTCTTCTTCCGATGACTCCAGACGAATGAACGTCATCCAAGATGGGGTCCCTTGAATTCCAATTCTATCAGACAATCGGAATTAAGGTAGGAAAAATCCTATTGGCTGATCCAATCAGCCAATAGAATTGAGCTTGCATTCTATTGGCTGATTGGAACAACCAATAGAATGCAAGTGCAATCCTATTGGCTGATTGGATCAGTCAATAGGATTGAACTTCAATTCTATTGGATGATTGGATCAGCCAATAGGATTTTTCCTACCTTAATTCTGATTGGCTGATAGAATCCTATCAGCCAATCGGAATTCAAGGGACGTCATCTTGGATGACGTCATTAAAAGGAACCATCATTCGTCGAGAGTCGTCGGAAGAAGAGGATGCTCCGCGTCGGCTAGCTTGAAGATGGACCCACTCCGCTCCAGATGGATGAAGATAGAAGATGCCACCTGGATGAAGACTTATGCCCGTCTGGAGGTCCTCTTCTGCCCGGATCGGATGAAGACTTCTGCCCCTCTGGAGGACCACTTGTGCCCGGCTGGGTGAAGACGTCTCAAGGTAGGGTGATCTTCAAGGGGTTTTATTAAGGGGTGATTGGGTGGGTTTTAGAGTAGGGTTGGGTGTGTGGGTGGTGGGTTTTAATGTTGGGGGGTATTGCATTTTTTTTTACAGGTAAAAGAGCTGATTACTTTGGGGCAATGCCCTGCAAAAAGCCCTTTTAATGGCTATTTGTAATTTAGTATAGGGTAGGGATTTTTTTATTATTTTGGGGGGCTTTTTTATTTTATTAGGGAGATTAGATTAGGTGTAATTAGTTTAAAATTCTTGTAATTATTTTATTATTTTCTGTAATTTAGTGGTTTTTTTTTCGTAATTATTTATTTAATTTAATTGTAATTAATTGTATTTAGTTTAGGTAATTTATTTAATTATAGTGTAGTGTTAGGTGTAATTGTAACTTAGGTTAAGATTTATTTTTACAGGTATATTTGTATTTATTTTAACTTGGAAGTTATTAAATAGTTAATAACTATTTAATAACTATTGTACCTAGTTAAAATAAATTCAAAGTTGCCTATAAAATAAAAATAAATCCTAAACTAGCTGCAATGTAACTATTAGTTATATTGCAGCTAGCTTAGGGTTTATTTTATAGGTAAGTATTTAGTTTTAAATAGGAATAATTTATTTAATTGTAGTAATTTTATTTAGTTTTATTTAAATTATATTTAAGTTAGGGGGGTGTTAGGGTTAGGGTTAGACTTAGGTTTAGCGGTTAATACATTTAATATAGTTGCGGCAACGTTGGGGATGGCAGATTAGAGGTTAATAAATGTAGGTAGGTGTCGGCAATGTTAAGGACGGCAGATTAGGGGTTAATAAAATGTAACTAGTGTTTGCGAGGCGGGAGTGCAGCGGTTTAGGGGTTAATATATTTATTAAAGTGGCAGAGATGTCCGGTCGGCAGATTAGGGGTTAAAAACTTTAGTTAACTGTTTGCGATGTGGGGGGGCCTCGGTTTAGGGGTTGATAGGTAGTTTATGGGTGTTAGTGTACTTTTTTGCACTTTAGTTTAGAGTTTTATGTTACGGCGTTAGCCCATAAAACTCTTAACTACTGACTTTTAAATGCTGTATCAGTTTTGACAGGAGAGGGTGTACTTTCTCCAAGACTCATAATACCGGCGTTATGCAAGTCCCATTAAAAAGATAGGATACGCAATTGACGTAAGGGGATTTGCGGTATGCTCGAGTCGCGGAAAAAAAGTGAGCGGTACACCTGTACCTGCCAGACTCATAATACCAGCGGGCATTAAAAAGCAGTGTTGGGACCTCTCAACGCTGCTTTTTAACGCTAACGCAAGACTTGTAATCTAGGCGTTTGTATTCTTTTCCTGTTCTGCATTTGATGTGTTTGTCCAGTTTATGTTTAAATATGAACAAACACTTCCTGGTTGATATTATATATATATATATATATATATATATATATATATATATATATATATATATATATATATATTTATATTTATATATATAAACATTATAAAAAATGTTATGCATAAATACCATACTAAACATGGAAGCAGGTTAGCTATGTTATAAAAAAGATGTTAGATAAACTATATATATATATATATAAATACATTGTGTACTGTATATATATATATATATATATATATATATATGTACATTTATAAAATTTTTTTCATATGTGGATATCACATTATAATTTCAAATGGGTTAATTACATATCTATCTATCTATCAATAATTGTCATGGTTAGGATACAATAAAAATCATCAATTAAATGGCCAATCAATTCCAAGATGGATCTGCCTATGATTGAAACCTTGGTGATTATGTGCAGAATAAAAGAGGCATAGCCAGTAAGATGGGGGTAAAGGAGACAGAGAGGAATGAGAGGAAATGCATGGGAGAAGCAGAGTGAAAGGAACACAGACAGTGGCTGGACAAAGATTAAAGTAAATAATGAGTATTGTTGAGCCAGTAAGAGGACTTGTCTATGGCTGCACTAGGGCAAAAGCGAGGGGTGAGAGGGGCACAGCATTGGGGTAGATCTATCGTTTATGTTAAAACATTTTGTGCAGTTTGGGAATACTAAACGTTAGCTTTCACCATTATATTTGGGAGTCGCCTCTCTCTATAATTTGCTAGTACATAGTTTTAACAAAATGATCAGTCTAGATTTGTATCTAACTCTTGGCATCAAGCTAGTTTTTATTACAAAAATAATATTTATAAATGTATATTTTTAGAATTTAACTGTATCTCTAATTTCAATCCTGAGAGATTTTCATACTCAAGCAGCTAGTGCTTGTAGTTTTATCTATAGCAATGCTGTGAGAACCACATTGTACATATATTAAACATATACAAGTTTTACCCATATTAACATTATTAACAGGTTCAGGTTCTGGGTCTCTCAATGGCATAAATGCATAATATTCTTTGTATTAATGTGTACTGCATTTTTAGTTGGAGAGGAATCTGGTGGTAGGGCTTTGGCATAATGTTGTTGGTTTTGCTTAAATATGTTGCTTCTTGGTCATAGATTGCTTAGATGATATACAGAATACTTTTCTGCAATGCTTTAAACCATATAGTAAGTTTACTGTTCTGCCCTCTACCCATGAAGGGAAGATTTTGTCTATTTTTCTTCTATTTTTGTTCACCAGGTTTCCTCAAACTAGATTAATACCCAATTTCAACACAGAGGAAGTCCCATGATATCCATTTTAGAAATAGGTTGTGTAATGTTTCTTCCCAATCTCTGAAGACAATATCTGCAGGAAAACTTTCACCTAGTTTGTTTGCTAACTGGCGGCTAGATTACGAGTTTTGCGTTACGGTAAAAAAGCAGCGTTAACAGGTCCTAACGCTGCTTTTTTACGCCCGCTGGTAAGATGAGTCTTGCAGGTATAGGTGTACCGCACACTTTTTTGCCCTTACCGCAAATCCACTTACGTAAATTTCGTAAAGGTTTTTTTCAATGGGACTTGTATAGCGCCGGTATTACGATTCTGCCTGGGAGGCCAAAAAGTGAGCGGTACACCCTCTACCGCCAAGATTCCTAACGCATTTTAAAGTCAGTAGTTATGAGTTTTACGCTACAAAGCTGTAGCATAAAGCTCATAACTAAAGTGCTAAAAAGTACACTAACACCCATAAACTACCTATTAACCCCTAAACCAAGGCCCTCCCGCATCGCAAACACTATAATAAAATGATTAACCCCTAATCTGCCGCTCCGGACATCGCCGCCACTATAATAAACATATTAACCCCTAAACCGCCACACTCATGCCTTGCAAACACTATTTAAATATTATTAACCCCTAATCTGCCGCCACTAACATTGCCACCACCTATATTATACTTATTAACCCCTAATCTGACGCTCTGGACATCGCCGCCACCAACATTATACCTATTAACCCCTAATCTGCTGCCCCCAACATCACCACCACCTACCTACATTTATTAACCCCTAATCTGCCGTCCCCAACGTCGCCGCCACTATTCTAAATTTATTTACCCATTAAACCCAAACACCCCATAACTTAAATATAATAAATAAATCTAAGTACAAATTCCAATCATTAACTAAATAATTCCAATTAAAAAATACTTACCTATAAAATAAACCCTAAGCTAGCTACAATATAACTAATAGTTACATTGTATCTAGCTTAGGGTTTATTTTTATTTTACAGACAAGTTTGTATTTATTTTAACTAGGTATAATGGTTACTAAATAGTTATTAACTATTTAATAACTACCTAGCTAAAATAAATACAAATTTACCTGTAAAATAAAACCTAACCTAAGTTACAATAACACCTAACCTTACACTACAATTAAATAAATTCCCTAAATTAAATACAATTAAATACATTAAATAAAATTAGCTAAATTACAAAAAACAAACAAACACTAAATTACAGAAAACAAAAAACAAATTACAAGATCTTTAAACTAATTACACCTAATCGAATAGCCCTATCAAAATAAAAAAGCCTACCCAAAATAAAATAAAAACCTAGCCTAAACTAAACTACCAATAGCCCTTAAAAGGGCCTTTTGCAGGGCATTGCCCCAAAGAAATCAGCTCTTTTACCTTTTTAAAAAAATACAAACATCCCCCCCAACAGTAAAACTCACCACCCACACAACCAACCCCCCAAATAAAAGCCTAACTAAAAAAACCTAAGCTCCCCATTGCCCTGAAAAGGGCATTTGGATGGGTATTGCCCTTCAAAGGGCATTTAGCTCTATTGCAGCCCAAAACCCTAACCTAAAAAATAAACCCACCCAATACACCCTTAAAAAATCCTAACACTAACCCCCGAAGATTTACTTACTGGGAGAAGACTTCATCCAAGTAGCAAGATGTCCTCAACGAAGCTGGCAGAAGTGGTCCTCCAAACGGGCAGAAGTTATTGGAACAGCCAATAGAATGCAAGCTCAATCCTATTGGCTGATTGGATCAGCCAATAGGATTGTACTTCAATCCTATTGGCTGATTGCATCAGCCAATATGATTTTTTCTACCTTAATTCCGATTGGCTGATAGAATTCTATCAGTCAATCGGAATCTAAGGGACGCCATCTTGGATGACGTCACTTAAAGGTATCTTCATTCGTCTTTAGTCGTCGGATGAAGAGGATGCTCCGCGTTGGATGTCTTGAAGATGGACCCGCTCCGTGCCCGATGGATGAAGATAGAAGATGCCATATGGATGAAGACTTCTGCCCATCTGGAGGACCACTTCGCCCAGCTTGGATGAAGACTTCTCCTGGCTTCGTTGAGGACTTCGGCCCGGCTCGAATGAAGACTTCTCCCGGTAAGTCGATCTTCAGGAGGTTAGTGTTAGGTTGTTTTAAGGGTGTATTGGGTGGGTTTTATTTTTAGGTTAGGGTTTGGGCTTGCAAAAGAGCTAACTACCCTTTTAAGGGCAATGCCCATCCAAATGTCCTTTTCAGGGCAATAGGGAGCTTAGTTTTTTTTAGATAGTATCTTATTTGGGGGGTTGGTTGTGTGGGTGGTGGGTTTTACTGTTGGGGGGGGGGTTGTTTGTATTTTTTTTAAAGGTAAAAGAACTGATTACTTTGGGGCAATGCCCCGCAAAAGGCCCTTTTAAGGGCTATTGGTAGTTTAGTTTCGGCTAAGGTTTTTTTTTATTTGGGGGGGGGGTTATTTTGATAGGCCTATTAGATTAGGTGTAGTTAGTTTAAATATCTTGTAATTTGTTTATTTTCTGTAATTTAGTGTTTTTTTTGTACTTTAGCTAATTTAATTAATTTAATTGTTGTTAAATTAGTTAATTTATTTAATTATAGTGTAGTGTTAGGTGTTAGTGTAACTTAGGTTAGGTTTTATTTTACAGGTAATTTGTATTTATTTTAGCTAGGTAGTTATTAAATAGTTAATAACTATTTAGTAACTATTCTACCTAGTTAAAATAAACACAAACTTGTCTGTAAAATAAATATAATCCCTAAGCTAGCTACAATGTAACTATTAGTTATATTGTAGCTAGTTTAGGGTTTATTTTATAGGTAAGTATTTAGCTTTAAAATGGAATAATGTAGTTAATGATAGTAATTTTCTTTAGATTTTTTTAAATTATATTTAAGTTAGGAGGTGTTAGGGTTAGGGTTAGACTTAGGTTTCGGGGTTTATACATTTAGTATAGTGGCGGTGACTTTGGGGGCAGCAGATTAGGGGTTAATAAATGTAGGTAGGTGGCATCGATGTTAGGAACGGCAGATTAGGGGTTAATAATATTTAACTAATGTTTGCGAGATGGGAGTATGGTGGTTTAGGGGTTAATATGTTTATTATAGTGGCGGCGACGTTGGGGGCGGCAAGTTAGGGGTTAATAAGTGTAGTTAGGTGGCGGCGACATTGGGGGCGGCAGATTAGGGGATAATAAATATAATGTATGTGGCAGCAGATTAGGGGCTCATAAGTGTAATGTAGGTGGCGGCGGTGTCCGGAGCGAAAAGATTAGGGGTTAATAAGAATAATGTAAGTGTTGGCGATGTTGGGGGTGGCAGATTAGGGGTTAATAAGTGTAAGATTAGGGGTGTTTAGACTTGGGGTTCATGTTAGGGTGTTAGGTGTAAACATAACTTTTATTTCCCCATAGGAATCAATGGGGCTGCGTTAAGGAGCTTTACGCTGCTTTTTTGCAGGTGTTAGACTTTCTTCTCAGCTGGTTCTCCCCATTGATTCCTATGGGGAAACCGTGCACGAGCACGTACGACCAGCTCAATGCTGACTTAAGCGGCGCTGGTGTTGGAGTGCGGTAATGAGCAACATTTTGCTCAATGCTCACTTCTTGTCTTTTAACGACGGGTTTGTAAAAACTTGTAATACCAGCGCTGTAGGTAAGTGAACGGTGAGGGAAAACTGTTTGTTAGCACCGCATAGCCTCTGTCGCAAAACTTGTAATCTAGCCGTTTGTTTCTTATTGCTTTTCAGGCTTGGAAATGCATTATCAGCTTGCTGAAAAAATGCTCTATACATTATAGTCCTGTTCAAGAGGATCATATTCCCATTTCTCTATACATTTCAATATATATTTAGTATAATTTTTCACTCATTAAATTTAAAAAAAATAAAAGGACTTGATAAAATTCCAAACTGGCCTTTCCAATTTATTTGCAAATATTCCAAGACAATTGGAATGAAAATATTGGTTTGCTCATGGTGAATGAAAACTAAAAATAGCCAATAATGCCATTTTGGATGTATGCATAAAACTATGGTCTAGATTCATTCAGCTCTTCTTTATCTTTCTAGTATAATCCATCCTTAGTGGATGGTCCCGAAATATAAATATGTAGATGTGTGTAATACAATTAAACTAAATATCATGAAAAATAAAACAATGATTTAATATTTTTTTTACTCTGGATCTTTAATTTGACCATCTCCTTTCAAACTGACTTCACAGCTAGAATGCATCTGATTATGGTGAGCTTTTATAGGGTATATCCAAAATGGTATTTCTGTTATTACTACTTCCCTCATACGCCTCCAAAACTTTTCACATGTTTCTCATACTCTCTGAAACTCTGGAGACTTCCCACTCATCAGACTATCTCCAACCTTGTATAGTTTGAAAACCCACTTATTTAGAGAGGCGTTTCACCTACCGCCAGGGGGGTTAGGTGGGACACAACCCCCCCCAACATAATGGCTGCCCTCCCCATGTGCCCCCCAACCGTCACTCAGTTTTCCCACCACCTGACTTATAGGATTCTCTTAGCCCCACACATGGACTGCCTAACCTCGGCCACTGAACACTTGCTCTTAACCACAAGTGGTCCTCTGTGTGGTGCCCCTCAATAATTCTCTCTCCTGCTAGTTCCTCTTGATCCTGAAAACAAAATAAATCTGAACTGCCATATCTCGCTGTTACAACTACACTCCATATGAAACCTACCCCAAACCTTATGTCTCTTACCCTTCAACCTGTAGATTGTGAGTTCTTCTCCACCTCTTGTATCACTTTCTTTAGTCTGTTTGATGTATCTGTTTTTTTTTTAGAAACGTACACAAAACAATGGCATTGTATTTCCTGCTAATGTACCCAGTGCTATGAAACTTGAAGTCACTTTATATATAATAATATAAAAATGTATACATTATTTTTGATACAGTATTTTGCCTTTGGCTTCTATAAAGGTATATGAGGTGCCAGCATACCATGAAGGTAAATGTAAATCTTGTATTAGCTCCTTTAACACACATTTATTTACGTATTACCTAATTATAAACAAAACTTTTTTAATTTTATTTACAGAGCTGGAAAATATCACTGTAGTTTACTAGTCAGGGGAATGGTTACCCAATATTAAATTAAATATGGAACAACTCCTTACTAATCTATGCTAGCAGTTTATAGGTCTAAATTGCGCTCATATTACAAGTTGAAAGTAAACGCGACCACATGAGTGCAACCTAAATTTGCAGCTCGTTGGGTTAGCTTATCTGAAGCCCTCGCGTAAAGAGTTAGGGCTAAATAAAAAGTTGCACCAAACACAACATACAACGATAATAGTAAATCCATCAGCTGAGTATGCTTATAACTGGTGTGCAAGCTATCAGGGATTGCACCGAATCCCTCAGTACATAAAGCACAAAATAGTAGCAGCACCACCAAATATAATCAAAGCAATTTATTCAGCCAACAGCAGAAAACTACAAAGTTTGGGGCTCATGTCCTTAATTGGACAGTCACGTCAAAATTAAAATTTCATGATTCAGATAGGACATACAATTTTAAACAACTTTCCAATTTACTTTTGTCATCAAATTTGCTTTTTTCTTTGGTATTTTTTGTTGAAAGCTAAACCTAGGTAGGTTTTTAACTCAGGGCATTTTGACCATTTTTAACAGCTACATAGCACTATTTCATGTTTGCCATATAAATAACATTGTGCTCATTCCCGTGCAAGTCTGTCAAAAGAACTGAAATATGGAGGCAATCTGCAGAGGCTTAGATACAAGGTAATCACAGAGGTATTAAGTATTTTAATATAACCATGTTGGTTATGCAAAACTGGGGAATGGGTACTAAAGGGATTATCTATATATTTAAACAATAAAAATTCTGGAGTAGACTGTCCCTTTAATCATGTAAATAGAGAAGAGTAGAGGACCCAGGACAGAGCCTTAAGGTACTCCAACAGACAGAGGCAATGGAGAGGAGGAGTCACCAGCAAAAGAGATGGAGAAGGATCTGTTAGAGAGATAAGAGTGAATCCAGGAGAGGGCAGTGTCACAGAGCCCAAGAGAGCTGAGAGTCCATAGGAGAAGAGGATAGTCAACAGTGTCAAAGGCAGCAGAGAGGTCAAGTAAGATGAGTATAGAGTAGTAGCCTTTGTTTTTAGCAGAAAGGAGGTCTTTGTAGTAACCATGGTGAGGGCAGTCTCAGTTGAGTTTTGGGGACGGAAGCCAGATTACAGCGGGTCGAGCAATGAGTTGGAGGACAGGAAGTGGGTTAGGCGATCAAAAGCTAGTTTTTCAAGGATTTTTTAAGCTAGCGGGAGCAATGATATGGGGCGGTAGTTTGCAGGAGAAATAGGGTCAAGGAAGGGTTTTTTGAGGATGGGGGTGACCTTTGCATGTTTGAAGGAGGCAGGGAATGATCCGGTAGAAAGAAATAGGCTGAATATATGAGAAAGAGCCGGAGTGAGGGTGGGAGACAGAGAAGGTATTAGATGTGAAGGAATAGGGTCAAATGGGCAGGTAGTGAGGTGTGAGGAAGACAATAGGGAAGCCACCTTACTTTCAGTGGTTGGGAGGAGGGTGCAGAGAGTGGCAGAGGGGGTGACTGGGAGAGAAGTTGGGAGATTGCAGACTTGTGTAGGGATGTTTCTTTGGATGGTAAGTGTTTTATTGAAAAAGTAGTCAGTCAGGTCTTGAGCACTAAACGCAGATGAGGGGGGGGGGGGGTACATGTGGGTAGAGAAGAGATTTGAAAATGGAGAAGAGTCTTTTAGGGTTTGAGGAGTGAGTGGATATAAGAGAAGAGAAGTAGAAATAATGTGTTTTACTTTGTATCTACTGTAAATATATTACATTTCAATGTTCTTTACAAAGGGGAAAATGTTCTATATATTTTTAAATATATATTCCTATATATATCTATATATACCTATGCCCATATATATCTAAATGTATATTTTAAAATAAAAACAACATTTTCTTTAATGTGGAATGTAAAACATTCATAACTACCTTCGGTTTAGCGCAGTTGGTCTAATGCGTGTCGGTGTGATATTCCTTTTAGGACTATCCCCTCCCACCTAATTAACTTTCCTTTATAGGGCAGTAACTTTCAACACTCATTGCCTGAATATTGAAGCTCACAGTTACGTTTGCTTCCTTGTGCCATTCCTACTTGCTAATTGTAGTTACAGCTGTTTTCCCTTGAGGATTTTCTACCTGACATCGTCTTCAGATTCATACGCATCCGGATCTACATCCTCAGCGTTCCGGAAACCAAGCCGCGCACACACAGCTTCTCACCGCCATCGGCGGTCACTGCTTAGCTCTGCTCTTACCGGATCCTTGTGGGGTATTGTATGTTGGTTATCTGGATAATACTTACCTTGCTCTGTATCCTCAAATTTACCTCACGTTTGAACTGACTTACTCTGTGCAGCATTGTTATACTTACGTTCCTTATTCAATATAAGTTGTGCCATATAAAACCGCATCAAACTCTGCTCACTACTATCAGTAAAGTTTGGATTGCTTGGAACTGTATATATTTTAGAATGTCTGTGTGTGTGCGTGAAGACAGGTTTTGACTTCAATACCTTTGAATTGCTATCTCAAATGAATATATTAATTCTACCTGACTAAAAGTTATACCAACTCAGCTGTCTCAAACCTTTATCTTATATATACTAAAAGATTTCAAAAGTAACAATCTCACAGTATCTATTCAGGTAATTTAAACTATCATTACCTGCTTAGTTTACAAAAGAGAAACACATCCCTTATTTATTGAGGGATTTTTTGTTATATTTCAAACCCTTAATACAAAAGTGTACCAGATGCTACATAATATTCAGGCCTAAAAAATAAGGGTTTATTTATATAACAACCTAACATGAATCCTCAGGAAATAAAGAATGAGTTAACTAATATATATCAAAAACTAGACTATTTAAATAAAGGGTTAACTGAAGTGCAAGCAGAAACTGCTGCATTGAGAGCTTTACTAAAAGACTGTTTGCCTATTAAAAGTGCTGAAAGCCCAGAACCACATGTTCATTATCCCCAACCATTTACTGGTAAAAGGAATGAGTTTAGGGATTTTAAAAATGCCTGCCATCTACTTTTTTCTCTAAGACCACGTACATATCATACAGAGAGAATCAAAGTATGCACAACCATTTCCTTTTTACAAGGGGAACCAAGAACATGGGCTAATAGGTTCTTTGAAAGTAATAATCCTATCCTAGATTCACTACAAGATTTTTTTCGAGCACTCACAAACTTATATGAGGATTCCAACAGTCAAATCACTGCAGATACAAAATTACGTTCCTTAAAGCAAGGAAAAAGAACCATTGAGGAATACACAACTGAATTCCAAATGTGGGCAGAAGACTCTCAATGGAATGAGATTAGTTTGCGTACTCAATTTCGTTTAGGATTGTCAGAAAACTTAAAAGACGAACTCTCCCGCCTGGATGTCCCTGACAGTCTCCTCTCTCTTATAAAACTCAGTACAACTTTAGATAGAAGACTCCGTGAAAGAAAGGCTGAAAAAGCAGGTTATGATGTCATACCAAAACGTCCCTTCAACTATACCTCTACTCAGGAAAGACCTAGTACCAGTACGCCTATGGAAATTGGAGTCATCAAAGGTCCCCTCACACCAGAGGAAAAAGCCAGGAGAAGAATGGAAAATTTGTGTCTCTACTGTGCTCATAAAGAGCATACTGTTTCTTCATGTCCTCAACTTCTGAAGCAAAAGAAGGGTAAGCTAACCCACAGCACTCATTTGTTTAATCTAACATTGGATACACAAATGACTTTGTTTTTTTCATTACAGTGGGACCAGAAAAACATTCAATCTAAAGCTTTGGTTGATTCAGGGGCCTCACGGAGTTACATAGATACTACCTTTGTTAAGAATAATAAAATACCTATTGTGTGTAAGGCAAAACCTCTCTTTGTCAAATTAATAGATGGTTCACTAATACAACAAGGTCCAATAACTCATCACACTATACCTTTACTTATAACCACTAAGGAAGGTCATACTGAATATATCTCATTTGATTTAATTCCTATATCATTACACACAATAATTCTGGGGTTTTCCTGGTTGCAGAAACACAACCCGAATATAGACTGGTCTCAAAATAAAATAACACTAAGTTCCTCTTATTGTTTGAAGACCTGTTACCCACACTGTACCATAGCTACTCTAGAGAATGGGATACCCAGACCTTATCAGGATCTGGCAGAGGTTTTTGACCTTAAAGAGGCAGAAAGTCTTCCCCCACACAGGGAGTTCGATTGTCCGATAGATCTAATACCTGGGTCACAAGTTCCACATGGGAAAATATATCCCCTCTCTCAAACCGAACTAGCTTTTGTAAGAGCCTACTTAGACGATAATCTGCGCAAAGGGTTCATTTCACATTCTACTTCACCTGCAGCAGCAGGTATGTTTTTAGTTAAAAACAAGGATGGGACGATACGTCCTATTATTGACTACAGAGCACTAAATGATATTACCTTAAAGAACAGATACCCACTACCCTTAATTCCTGAGCTTCTTGAACGCTTACATGGCGCCACCATCTATTCTAAACTTGATTTGAAGGGTGCTTATAATCTAATTAGAATCAAACAAGGTGACGAATGGAAAACAGCGTTTAGAACACGTTATGGGCTGTATCAATACAACGTGATGCCTTTCGGCCTAAGTAATGCGCCCGCTACATTCCAACATTTTATTAACGAAATCTTTCGAGATTTATTGGATGTATGTGTTATAATTTATTTGGATGACATCCTCATTTATTCTAAAACATTGCAAGATCATGAGAAACATGTACGTTGGGTGCTTACTAGGCTAAAAGACCACAAATTATACGCTAAGCTTGAAAAATGTTCTTTTCACGTTCAAGAAATTAAGTTCTTGGGTTATATTATAACACCAAATAAAATCATGATGGATCCAGAAAAGGTTTCTGCAATTGTAAATTGGCCAGTCCCCACAACTGTTAAAGCTCTACAAAGATTCATTGGGTTCTCAAATTTTTATCGTCGTTTTATTAAAGATTTTTCACTAATTGTGAAACCGTTAACACAACTAACAAGTAAGAAACAGAGATTTACTTGGACCAAAGAAGCTCAATTATCTTTTGAGACTCTAAAGAATCAATTCATTAATGCACCAGTTTTAACATTACCCAACTTTGATTTACAATTTATTCTTGAAGTAGACGCCTCAAATACTGGTATTGGGGCAATTCTTTCACAAAAGAATAAAGATAAAACAGAAACCCATCCCATAGCCTTCTATTCAAGAATGCTCACTACTGCTGAAAAGAACTATAGTATAGGGGATAAAGAATTACTGGCGATAAAATGTTCATTGGAACATTGGAGACATCTCCTTGAAGGTTCAAATCTCCCTTTCATAATTTTCACTGATCACAAGAACTTAGAATACTTAAAGAAAAGTAAAACACTTAATTCACGACAGGTCCGTTGGTCCATCTTTTTAGACCGGTTTAATTTTTTAATTACATATAAACCAGGGAAACTCAATATTAAGGCAGACGCCTTATCTAGAATGTATGAAAAAGATCTGTCTGATGACCCTGAGTTTGTAATCCCTGAAGAAAGATTCATAGGAGTTATATCTTCTCTAGAACAAGAAATACTTGAGGTTCTAAATAAAGACCCTAACATACCTGGATCTTGTGATAAAGATCCACAGACGGGACTATATTATTACAAAAGGAAGTTGTTCATTCCTGAATCTTTAAGGAACACTATCCTTAAACAAACCCATGATGGAACTTTAGCTGGTCACCTGGGAATCCAAAAAACCATAGAATTAACTAGAAGAAATTTCTGGTGGCCTGGGATGAACCACACAATTTACCTATACATAACAAACTGTGATGTTTGTGCTAGAAACAAGATCTCCCATAAAAAACCAATAGGCCTCTTAAGACCTCTGCCTATCCCAGATAAACCATGGGAGACCATATCTATGGATTTTATTGTTGATCTCCCTAAATCTCAACATCACACTACCATACTAGTTGTAATAGATCATCTAACCCGTCTGGCTCATTTCATACCTATGAAAGGTTTGCCTTCCGCTCTCGCAACAGCTACAGCCTTTTTGAATCAAATTGTAAGATTACATGGATTACCCACCGTAATAATTACGGACAGAGGTACACAATTCACCTCTTCTTTCTGGAAATCCCTATGCATACTACTAAAAGTAGATAGTAGATACACTACTGCATTCCATCCCCAAACAAATGGACTTACAGAAAGAACGAATCAAACCCTTGAACAATATCTTAGGTGTTTCATTACCTACTTACAAGATGATTGGATTGATTATATCCCCATGGCAGAATTTTCTTACAACAATTCTGTTTCCACTTCTCTTAAAATGTCACCTTTCTTTGCTACTTATGGATTCAATCCCAATACCGTATCTATTTCTAGAAAAGAAGTAAACTCACCTAGTGCCACAGAATTCACCAATTCTTTACAAGAAAGGTTAGATCAATTGAAGGATTCTCTCTCAAAGGCAAAAGACTATCAAAAACGTAACTATGATAAACATCATAGTCCAAGTCCCACTTACCAAATTGGTGATCAAGTTCTACTATCCATCAGGAACCTTAAGTTGCAAATACAATGTAAAAAACTTGCCAATCAATTTTTAGGACCTTTTACGATTGATAAGATCGTTAACCAGAACGCAGTTAGACTCATTTTGCCTGATTCTTATAAAATACATTCCACATTTCATGTGTCTCTCATTAAACCTTATTCTGCTAAAGACCATCACGGAATTAATCTAAGACCCCCGCCTATCTTGGTGGAGAATCAGGAAGAATTTGAAGTTGAGTCTATTCTTGATTCCAGAGTAAGACGGCATAAGCTGGAATATTTAATAAAGTGGAAAGGTTATGGTCCGGAGGAAAATTCTTGGCAAAGGTCTACTGAGATACATGCACCTCGTCTGATTACTGCTTTTCATCGTCGTTACCCAGAGAAACCTCGGATGGAATCCCCTGAGGTGATTCCTTGACTGGGGGGATCTGTGATATTCCTTTTAGGACTATCCCCTCCCACCTAATTAACTTTCCTTTATAGGGCAGTAACTTTCAACACTCATTGCCTGAATATTGAAGCTCACAGTTACGTTTGCTTCCTTGTGCCATTCCTACTTGCTAATTGTAGTTACAGCTGTTTTCCCTTGAGGATTTTCTACCTGACATCGTCTTCAGATTCATACGCATCCGGATCTACATCCTCAGCGTTCCGGAAACCAAGCCGCGCACACACAGCTTCTCACCGCCATCGGCGGTCACTGCTTAGCTCTGCTCTTACCGGATCCTTGTGGGGTATTGTATGTTGGTTATCTGGATAATACTTACCTTGCTCTGTATCCTCAAATTTACCTCACGTTTGAACTGACTTACTCTGTGCAGCATTGTTATACTTACGTTCCGTATTCAATATAAGTTGTGCCATATAAAACCGCATCAAACTCTGCTCACTACTATCAGTAAAGTTTGGATTGCTTGGAACTGTATATATTTTAGAATGTCTGTGTGTGTGCGTGAAGACAGGTTTTGACTTCAATACCTTTGAATTGCTATCTCAAATGAATATATTAATTCTACCTGACTAAAAGTTATACCAACTCAGCTGTCTCAAACCTTTATCTTATATATACTAAAAGATTTCAAAAGTAACAATCTCACAGTATCTATTCAGGTAATTTAAACTATCATTACCTGCTTAGTTTACAAAAGAGAAACACATCCCTTATTTATTGAGGGATTTTTTGTTATATTTCAAACCCTTAATACAAAAGTGTACCAGATGCTACAGTCGGGTAGTGCACGATCGTTAAGTGTTAGTTTTGTTTTCTGTTTCTGCTCTCTATTGAAGATTATGGGAAGAATAAGTTAATGAAGTTGCGATATCTGAAGTCCTAAAGTAAGGGCGAGTCTACTTTCACACGGTGTTTGTGCACAAGCAAAAAAGCTGAATAGCGCACCACTTGTAATCTGACCCATAGTCATTCGTTTATTTTTTATTCAAATATAAATACACAGAACCTTAATGAAATTCAGGATCACAAAATATTTCCATCAGGTATTTCTTTATGATTTTCTTCGTATTAGAAGTCCCCTGGGATTGAGAAGATTTCTCCATGTGATACAATAATACTCACAGATAGATGGTTAATGATGTTCACTGCTAAAATTTCAGATGTGCCGCTCCTTTAATCAAACCTGAATTACAGGAATATAGTGTTAGTTCGGCTAACAGGATTTTCCTAGCTGAATCCTTTTGTCCTTTCACCTCCTAGATGAACTTGTATCTTCAATTTTCAAAGACCAGTCTTCAATCATTCTCAATTTATGTTATTTTTAGTTGAAAATATAGAGTTTGTCTGTCCAAGCACATATTCCAAACAAACATGTGCTTGTTATAATATGGAATTCTCTTTTACTCAGATATAGTTTCATATAAACTGTTACACTTCATTTAACCAATAAAAACATGTATTTACTTTTAGTTTACCTTTTTTTAAATTACTTTAAATTATGTTTTTGCATTAAAAAAACGAATTTTGTCTAAGAAACGTGTCCATAATATGTTGCTTATTTATTTATTTATTTATGTAGCTCCCCAGTTATCAAATGCATTAACAGTTATATATTTGCAAAACAGTACAAAATGGAATTGATCCATAAGGTAAGCACCCCAAAATGTTGTGGTTCATGGTTGAAAATCACCACTATATGCAATCCAGCATCTAAGTGGCTCCAGATTCCTACATGTATCCCAATTTATTAGTTTCCTTAGACCAATAGATGATAATGACCCCCATGTCTTAGTGATAATAAGACTATATATTATGTGGTTATAGATAATAGATTATTTAGCCCACATTTTAAGGGTATCGTGGTCTAGTAATCAATGTAGGCCAGCAGTTTTAGGGTTGTGGACTCTAGATATCTCTCTAAACTACCATCTTCATGGTTCAAGACTTGAACTTTCAATGAGAACCAGCATCTTTACGGGTTCCAGACTTCAGCTATAAATGATAAATGTGACAGTTACAATAGAAGCCATCGTAATTATGACTTGAGACTAAAGTTATCAAAGTAGGCAATCATTGATAATGAGGAACATAATGGTTCAAAAATTGCAACGCTAGTTTTTGTTCCATAGTGGCTTGGGCCTGATTTACTATTGACTGTTAAAACATTTTTCAGGCTTTTAATTTCTAATTTTAGAAACTACTGTGTCACATGGCCACTTTCTTGTGCAAATTATCAAGTAGATTTGTGACTATGAATATTAGAAGGCAAATCCTTACATAAATAAAATAAAAGCATACAATACCAATTTCTGGCCATTTTTAGGACAGATTACAGCAAAACTTTTGTTTAGTTCTCTTAACCTTCCAGTTTTGTATTATGTATCATCCCATAAAAAATAACGTAGTCATTTTAATTCTCAAATCAATGGACTTTAATTGATGACGCAGTGTTTTTTGTTTTTTTATAAACGTTGCCCAAGATTCCAGTCAACCACTGATGCCAGTTAAACTAATGTCAATCTGTTATACAAGCCCCAGTCCTTTTGTATGAATGACAAGCTGCTAGCTGCTGGAATCAGCTTGGTTCCCCGTCTGTCTGGTACTTCTTGCAGACAGCTGCTAACTGTTTAAGCTGGGATGCGGTTGCTAAGCAACTAAAGAGTCTCATTACAGGGACCACGCTGATTAGCAAAAAAGGGTATGAAAGTAAAATGGATTAATTATTTAATTAACTAATTGATGATCAACTTCTTTTTAATTATTCGCTTAATTAAAAAAAGTGTAACTACAACATTGCCCTTATCAAGTGTGTTGATATACTGAAGAGATTTCAGAATCTCACACAACATTTATTTCAATAAACAAAGTTTTAATGTTTTTTTTCCCTCCAGGTGTTGAATCCAGCAATATATGGATATTTACATGTTGCAATAAATACACTGCTTCATAGTTAACCCATTTGCTGCCAGAGAATATTGAAAGCATTAGAGTCTAAAGGGTTAAAGTAATACTGTTATCTCATTTTAAATATTATGTTAGCATTTCCTCTCTTAATATGCTTTCAGTGCTTCCCTATATTAACTTAAGGGAACATTAGATTAATGCATTAACTTTAATACATCCCTTCCAATTCCCTAGGAGAACTACAGTACAGTGAAGAATTTAAAAATGTATGTTTCATTCATGCATATTTTAAATGAAACCTACACTATTGCCCCAGCCTTCAGCCATTTGTTTATAAACAGGCTGTGGGAGCTTGAGCCAATAAGAGCTGTTGGTGCTTGACACATTATTTTCAATGGCATCATGTTCTTAAGTGGTTGTTCTTCCGGGAAAAGGGACACTGCGTCTTTGTTGCTCCAAAGAACACGCACTCCATGTTAAAGGACCATTAAATACAGTAGAACTACGTTATAAAAAAAAATACATACTATAAAGACAATGCATTAACACATTTCAAAATTACTTCCATTTTCTAGGCTCCCTTTATCATGTGACATCCATCAGCCAATTACAAAACATATATACTTATAGATGTAGGAGTATTACTGGCACAAGCACAGAAATACCAATGCAGGAGCACAGAGATCCAATCGGTATCTAATCCTAGATAGTCCTGGAGGCAAAGCTTCTAAGGATCCTCCTCACTGGAGCAGGTGGAGAAAAACAATCTGGAAAAAAGGTGAGGAAGAAGCGCCACACCAAGGACAGATCTAAGCGTAGATGGTTAAAATGCACAAAAGTGAATATACATATCAAATGCACACTCACAATAAAACAAGCAGAGGGAGCAATTGCAACAGGAGCGTCATAAGGGATGGGCTCCTAGGCTGGAAGACTACAGAAAGGGGTAGTCTAAGATAAGTAGGATTACCTGGCTGACTAGGTGGGGGCTGGGGGGAGATATAAACAGGACAGGACAGGAAGTGTATCATACAAACCAAATGTTGTTTCCAGGTGCAGTTCGTTGTTGGAGTAGGAGAATTATTTTCAATCATGTCTTCCAGGAACAAGAAGATTCCCAAGCGTTTCTTGAACGGCGATGAGATGATCTGGAGGACAAGGGCCATTAGAGCACAATGAAAACTGAAGAGGCTGGAGAAGATGGAGAAGATCAGTCAGGCGCCACAGGGAGTATTGGCAGACAGTGCAATGGCGGTTATTCCTCTCACCCAGGTTTCATTGGGGCATGGATCCGTGAGTATATCTGGTAGGGCTGAGTTAGAGGATGCAGGCATCATGTCTGATGCGTCTGGGATGAGTATAGGAGACGCATCAGAGCGATCTGACAGCCCAGGGATCCCATTAGGGCAAGGAGGCCACATGGGTCAGACAGTACAGAGGGAGATTGGAGTTGCGCAGGCTGTTTCAGGGTGTACAGTTAGGGCACAAGTTTCTTAGTGGGTGCATAAGGGTTGCAGCAAGCGTATTGTGGGTTGAAGAGTAACAACCCCTTTATCCGACATAACTGTAGAAGTAGGCCGGCTTAGGACGGTCCCTTCCCCTGAACGCATTGCCATTTCGTGCCAACGTAACGTTGGGCATGCCGCCAGGGTGCAAAATGATGACATCTGTGACACACAGACGGGGCCTGTCGAAGCCGATTCAGATAGGGAGTCGCTATCTTTGTTTTTCAGCGACCGGGAAGGAGAGACATTGCAGGGAGAGGATAATGATGCCCATAGCAGGGGAAAAGGGGGGCAATATGAAGGCAGTCCACGGGGGGATCATTCTGAATGTGGGCCCGGCGGCTCAAGCAGTTTCTCCAGGCAGCATGAGGAAGGGGAAAAAGGGGGCGAAAGGAAGGGGGATAAGGAGGGAGCCATTATATTTAGATGTATAATGAGGTAGCGACAGGGACCACACCAGGCCAATAAAAAGAGTGAGGCAAGAGGAGATTAGAGAAGAAAGGCCCAGAGTTATTAAAGGGACACTGTACCCAAAAAATTTCTTTCATGATTCAGATTGAGCATGAAATTTTAAGCAACTTTCTAATTTACTCCTATTATCAAATGTTCTTCATTCTCTTGGCATCTTTATTTGAAATTCAAGAATGTAAGTTTAGATGCCGGCCCATTTTTGGTGAACAACCTGGGTTGTTCTTGCTGATTGGTGGATAAATTCATCCACCAATAAAAAAGTGCTTTCCAGAGTACTGAAACAAAAAAAAAGCTTAGATGCCTTCTTTTTCAAATAATGATAGCAAGAGAACGAAGAAAAATTGATAATAGGAGTAAATTAGAAAGTTACTTAAAATTGCATGCTCTTTCTGAATTACAAAAGAAAAAAATTGGGTTCAGTGTCTCTTTAAGGACATTGAAGGGAACATGTACATGATGATGGATCTGGGGGAAATAAGGGACCGGGAAAGGATCAGTCAGAAGGGAGGGTGGGAGCACCGCTTTAGGGACAGTTGAACTCAGGACAGCATCCATTTCAGGGCTATCACTGAAAAAAGGAGGAACAGGGGAACTAATGTTAATGAAACTACTTTTCATAACCATCAAGTGGACATAGTGCAAATGGCCAGAATAAGGGATGATGATACGGAGATCAGGGACACAGCAGCAAAGGAGGCACCAGATGGGAGCAGACCAAACATGAAAGACAAGCTTGGACAGAAGGAAACTGTGATGCAGCAGTAAAAGCAAGGTAAACAAAAATATCTTATAGAATATATAGTGATTCTGATTCCTCTAGTAGATCATCTGAACTGGATTCTGAGGGGGAAATAAGAAAATTTTAAATATAGTTAGGAAAATCTATGCAAAGCAAGGGAAAAGGGGAAGGGGAAGGGGGCGGATGTAAGGGATAAATATAGTGAAAATGAGGTGAATGAGGTGATGATGAGGTAGCAGGAATGAAATTCCTCCCCTTAACTACTTACCTTAAAGCAAAAGTTATAAAGAGAGCACAGAGAGGGAAATACGTAGAGTATTAGAAATAACCCGTGAAGCAGTAGCCCTTAAATCAAGGGGAGATGACAAGGGTAGGAAGGCGAGGCAAGCATTTCCAGAATGGGTTAAAGGAATACTGATATATGCAGAGTGCTCTTTAACAGTTAACCCTGACAAAGTAAAAGGAGTATTAAGATACATTCACCTGATGGCAGAGTGTTATATAACATACGGTGATGATGAATTCAGGAGAGGAAATTTACAATTGGGAGATAAGGGAAGAAGGGATTTTGGGATAAAAATACTGGACGTGTGGACTAGATTGATGAAAGTGTCTGACGTCCAAGTTGGTAAACCAATGTGGCAATTGAAAGCAATTAAAACAGAGGTAAATAAATGTTGGGCCTTTATTGACAAAAGGTGTGACAGGGGTAATACATGTAAATATAAGCATCCATGCAGATATTGTGGTGGGACGCATGCTGGGGTAGATTGCAAATGGGATGGTAACGGGAATTTTAGCAGAATGTCCTTTGCGGCGCCAACAATGGCACAACAATGGGTCATGGCCAGAACCCCGTTGAAAGTAGATAAATTAGTAAAGGAGTTAGCTGAATACACGCTGGAGGAAGAAAGAATTGCATTATAGAAGAATAGAAGGTTTGATCAAGGGGTTTGTAGTACCAGTTAAGGGAGAGGTTAAAGGATCAGAATTCCCAAAATTTTGGCAGAAAAAAATAGAGAAAGAAATAGGCTTAGGAAGAATGGCAGTATCATTTAAAGAAAAACCTTTCATGGACTTGGTAGTATCTCCTTTAGGGGTGGTTCCCAAAAAAGAAAAGGGAAAATATAGGATGATACAACATCTTTCATACTCTAAAGGAAATTCTGTAAATGACACAATTGATAATGGGGACGCATCAGTACAGTACCAGTCATTTGACAGCGCTGTTCAGATAGTAAAGGAACTGGGAAAAGGGGCCCTTATGGCTAAGAGCGGTGTGGAGTTTGCTTTTAGATTACTGCCTTTAAACCCAGATAGGTAATGGGGTGTAGATGTGGAGGTTTTTACTATATATATATAAATGCTTGCCAATAGGGTGTTCTGTATCATGCGCAATATTTGAGAAATTTAGTTCTTTTCTGCACTGGCTGTTTCTAAAGCGATCCGGGTGTGAGTCATCGGCTCATTAACTGGACAATTATATGGTAGTACTAGTGGGTAACCGATGAGTGTAAGAGAATGAAGATGGGTTTAGAACTAATGTTACAAGAATGTGAGGTACCAGTAGCAATGAAAAAATCTGAGGGGCCAGGGACACATTTGTCATTTTTAGGGATATTAATCGAGTCAGTTAAATGGCAATGTGAGCTACCAGGTGACAAAGTTGAGAAAGCTAGACAAATAATTGCAGAATCATTGAAGAGAAAAAGTAACATTTTGGGAATTACAGAAATTGTTAAGAACCTTAAAGGGACACCGAACCCAAATTCTTTCTTTCATGATTCAGATAGAGCATGCAATTTTAAGCAACTTTCTAATATACTCCTATTATCAATTTTTCTTTGTTCTCTTGCTATCTTTATTTGAAAAAGAAGGCATCTAAGCTATTTTTTGGTTCAGTACCCTGGACAGCACTTGTTTATTGGTTTATTTATTTATCCACCAATCAGCAAAAATAACCACGGTTGTTCACCAAAAATCTAAAACAGTAAAAAATCTAAAATATCTAAATTTACATTCTTGCATTTCAAATAAAGATACCAAGAGAATGAAGAAAATGTGATAATAGGAGTGAATTAGAAAGTTGCTTAAAATTGCATGCTCTATCTGAATCATGAAAGAAAAAAATTTGGGTTCAATGTCCCTTTAAATTTTGCATGTAGGCTAATACCAGTAGGGAGGATATTCAAGAGTAGGCTGGAAATGGGGACAAAAGATGCAAAACGTCCCGAACACATGATTAGGCTTAGCGCAGAAATGAAGGATGATCTTAGGATATGGGATTCATTTACGTCAGATTTTAATGGAATAAGGATATGGGAGGAGGTAAAATCGGTAGATGAGTTCGAGTTATTCACAGATGCAGCGGGCAGTAAGGGGTTTGGGGTGGAGTGTGGGAGAATGGCCTGAGGCATGGAAGGAGAAGGGTTGGACAAAAAATCTAGCGTTGCTGGAACTATTCCCAATAATAGTTGCAATAGAACTGTGGGGAGCCATAATAGCAAATAAGCGGATAATATGCTGGTCAGATAATAAGGCGGTCGTGGAAATAATTAATAATCTGTCATCATCTTCGAGTCCAATAATTAAATATCTTAGGTACTTTGTATTGAAGTGTCTTAAGCACAACATATGCTTCAAAGCAAAAGATATACCGGGTTATAAATACGTGGTGGCAGATGCACTGTCACATTTCAAGTGAGAGGTATTCAGGAAATTGGCTCCTGGCCCAAGACAGAAAGGTGAATGCTGCCCCGTTTTTCTTTGGGAGATTGGCAATAGATAGATGGAATCAGAGAGTTGATGGAAAAATCAGTGGCGCCGAAAACCTGGGCAACATACAAAATGTATTGGAATCAATGGCAGGAATTTAAAAAGGAGTAGAGTGCAGGAATATAGAGTACATTTTTGGAATGGCTATGGGAGTTAAAACAGAGGAGCATGAAGAAGGGACAGTTGGGTAAAGTTATGGCAGGCGTATCGTATTTTGTGCAATTAAATGGAGTTTCAGATTTAACTAAGAGGTTCGTGGTAAAAAAGATATTAAAAGGCTGGAGCGCAGGGGAAAAGAAAGTTACAGATCAGAGGCAATGGAAGATAGATTGGGAAGTATCATAAGAGTTTTGCATACGGTTTGTCTTAACAAAGACGAGGTCCTCATTTTCAGAGTGGCATTTTCACTGGCCTACCATGGGGTGATGAGGATAGGGGAATTGTTAGCCAAAAAAAAAAACATAGCGAGAGGGGTTTGAAGCAAGAGGACGTAAAATGGAGCGAGAAGGCAGTGCAAATTTTAATTCGGAAATCAAAGACAGACATGGCTGGAAAAGGAGTTTGGGTGTCAATGCAGGCAGTAGGTGGGATATCTTGCCCGTGAGGGAATATATAGCATCAGAAAGAGAAGGAGGGTGTTTTTTTCTTTGGCATAAGGATGGGATTAATGTCACAATTTTTCAATTCAGGAAGGTCCTGGAACGCCTAGTAAAAATGTAGGTTGGGAAGGATCTTACTTTGCTCCACACTCATTTAGAATAGGGGCGGCAACTAGCGTGGCAGGTAATGGGTGGTCAGGGGAGCAAATTTAAAAAATGGGCAGATGGAAATCTGCAGCGTACAAATCTTACATCCGTTTGGATAAAGGTGGGGAGTAAAAAAGGGATTACGAAATACGGTATATAGTTTAATTTAAACACAAAAAATAAGTCGGTTGTGTTGTTGAAATTGTTTTGGATGTACAACATTGTTTTTTCTTCATTTAATTTCAGGAAGAGCCTTAAGAGTTTGGGTTGTCGGTCTTTCCTACATATATTGGGCACACATGAGAGCAGAAAAGGTAATGCAGGGAACACATTTAGGTTTTACACATAAGGAAGCCAGTATTAGGTGGATTGGGAAAGTGGTCGAGGTACTTGAAGAGTGGAGAGGATCCCGTTGCATACCTCATCCTGAGTAGTGATTCGGTGGTCAAACTAAGAGGTGGTCTTTGCCACGGGTTCTCTCCTCCCCTCTCTTACTCGACCACAGGGGGCTCTTGCGGTCTGCCACCTGATACGTGGGTCCCAAGTTCAAGTTCAATGCTAGTGCATTTTCTCCTGTTAAGTGTGGTCAGTCCACGGGTCATCATTACTTCTGGGATATTATCTCCTCCCCTACAGGAAGTGCAAGAGGATTCACCCAGCAGAGCTGCTATATAGCTCCTCCCCTCTACGTCACCTCCAGTCATTCTCTTGCACCCAACGAATAGATAGGATGTGTGAGAGGACTGTGGTGATTTAATTAGTTTATTAACTTCAATCAAAAGTTTGTTATTTTATAATAGCACCGGAGTGTGTTATTCATTCTCTGGTAGAATTTGAAGAAGAATCTACCGGAGTTTTTTCTATGATTTTAGCCGGAGTAGTTAAGATCATATTGCTGTTTCTCGGCCATCTGAGGAGAGGTAAACTTCAGATCAGGGGACAGCGGGCAGATTAATCTGCAAAGAGGTATGTAGCAGTTTGTTATTTTCTGACATGGAATTGATGAGAAAATCCTGCCATACCGTTATAATGTAAACTCAGCCTTAAATGCAGTAGATGTAGCTGGTATCAGGCTGTCATGTATGTATATTTTACACTTCAGTATTCTGGGGAATGGTACTTCACTGGATTTATACTGTATGCATAGACTTAACCTAATTTGCAGGGACTTGCAATAGGTTTTAAATAACAATTAATTTATTGAGGTTAAACGTTTTTTTGCTGGCATGTAAAAACGTTTATTTCTCTGAGGTACTGGGTGAAAAAATGTTATGGGCACTATTTTTTCCACTTGGCAATAGTTTTTGTTTAAATTAAAGCAGTTCACTGATCTCTCTCACTGTTATGTGTGAGGGGGAGGGGCCATTTTTGGCGCTTTTACTACGCATCAAAAAACTCAGTCAGAGGTTCATTTTCTTCCTGCATGATCCGGTTCATCTCTACAGAACTCAGGGATCTCCAAAGCCTTTTTTGAGGGAGGTAATCATCACAGCAGAGCTGTGAAGATTGTAGTTGACTGTGATAAAAAACGTTTATTTGTGTATTTTTTTCTGCTGCCTGGGTTAGTTATCCTTTGCTAATGGGAACAATCCTTTGCTAAAATTGTATATTTCTGACAAAGATTGATGCTATAACTTAATTATTTTCAACTGTCATAATTTTTTCTGTGCTTCTTATAGGCACAGTTCGTTTTCAGATTATTGTAAATTACTTAAAAAAGCATTTCCAAGTTGCTAGTTAATTGCTAGTGTGTTAAACATGTCTGATTCAGAGGAAGATACATGTGCTATATGTGCTAATGCCAAAGTGGAGCCCAATAGAAGTTTATGTACTAACTGTATTGATGCTACTTTAAATAAAAGTCAATCTGTACAAATTGAACATATTTCACCAGACAACGAGGGGAGAGTTATGCCGACTAACTCGCCTCACGTGTCAGTACCTACATCTCCCGCTCGGGAGGTGCGTGATATTGTAGCGCCGAGTACATCTGGGCGGCCATTTCAAATCACATTACAGGATATGGCTACTGTTATGACTGAAGTTTTGGCTAAATTACCAGAACTTAGAGGCAAGCGTGATCACTCTGGGGTGAGAACAGAGTGCGCTGATAATATTAGGGCCATGTCAGACACTGCGTCACAGGCGGCAGAACATGAGGACGGAGAACTTCATTCTGTGGGTGACGGTTCTGATCCAAATAGATTGGATTCAGATATTTCAAATTTTAAATTTAAGCTGGAAAACCTCCGTGTATTACTAGGGGAGGTGTTAGCGGCTCTGAATGATTGTAACACAGTTGCAATACCAGAGAAAATGTGTAGGTTGGATAAATATTTTGCGGTACCCGGCGAGTACTGATGTTTTTCCTATACCTAAGAGACTTACTGAAATTGTTACTAAGGAGTGGGATAGGCCCGGTGTACCGTTCTCACCCCCTCCGATATTTAGAAAAATGTTTCCAATAGACGCCACCACACGGGACTTATGGCAAACGGTCCCTAAGGTGGAGGGAGCAGTTTCTACTTTAGCTAAGCGTACCACTATCCCGGTGGAGGATAGCTGTGCCTTTTCAGATCCAATGGATAAAAAATTAGAGGGTTACCTTAAGAAAATGTTTGTTCAACAAGGTTTTATATTGCAACCTCTTGCATGTATTGCGCCTGTCACGGCTGCAGCAGCATTTTGGTTTAAGTCTCTGGAAGAGACACTTCAATCATCTACACTAGATGAGATTACAGACAAACTTAAAGCCCTTAAGTTAGCTAACTCATTTATTTCAGATGCCGTAGTACATTTAACTAAACTTACGGCTAAGAATTCCGGATTTGCCATTCAGGCACGCAGAGCACTGTGGCTAAAATCCTGGTCAGCTGATGTTACTTCTAAATCTAAATTGCTTAATATACCTTTCAAAGGGCAAACCTTGTTCGGGCCCGGGTTGAAGGAGATTATCGCTGACATTACAGGAGGTAAAGGCCATGCCCTGCCTCAGGACAAAGCCAAACCTAGGGCTAGACAGTCTAATTTTCGTTCCTTTCGTAATTTCAAAGCAGGAACAGCATCAACCTCCTCTGCACCAAAACAGGAAGGAGCTGTTGCTCGCTACAGACAAGGCTGGAAACCTAACCAGTCCTGGAACAAGGGCAAGCAGGCCAGGAAACCTGCTGCTGCCCCTAAGACAGCATGAATCGAGGGCCCCCGATCCGGGACCGGATCTAGTAGGGGGCAGACTTTCTCTCTTCGCCCAGGCTTGGGCAAGAGATGTTCAGGATCCCTGGGCGTTAGAGATCATATCTCAGGGATACCTTCTGGACTTCAAATCCTCTCCCCCAAGAGGGAGATTTCATCTGTCAAGGTTATCAACAAACCAAATAAAGAAAGAAGCATTCCTACGCTGCGTACAAGATCTTTTATTAATGGGAGTGATCCATCCAGTTCCGCGGTCGGAACAAGGACAAGGGTTTTACTCAAATCTGTTTGTAGTTCCCAAAAAAGAGGGAACTTTCAGGCCAATCTTGGATTTAAAGATCCTAAACAAATTCCTAAGAGTTCCATCGTTCAAGATGGAAACGATTCGAACAATTCTGCCCATGATCCAAGAGGGTCAGTACATGACCACAGTGGATTTAAAGGATGCTTACCTTCACATACCGATTCACAGAAATCATTACCGGTATCTAAGGTTTGCCTTTCTAGACAGGCATTACCAGTTTGTAGCTCTTCCATTCGGACTGGCTACGGCTCCAAGAATCTTCACAAAGTTTCTGGGTACTCTTT
This sequence comes from Bombina bombina, assembly GCF_027579735.1. Taxonomy (NCBI): domain Eukaryota; kingdom Metazoa; phylum Chordata; class Amphibia; order Anura; family Bombinatoridae; genus Bombina; species Bombina bombina. Next base: position 153,684,712 of record NC_069509.1, on the reverse strand, counting down.
TGGCGGTACTAAGACCGCGAGGAATTTCGGTAGCTCCGTACCTAGACGACATTCTGATACAAGCTTCAAGCTTTCAAACTGCCAAGTCTCATACAGAGTTAGTACTGGCATTTCTAAGGTCGCATGGATGGAAGGTGAACGAAAAGAAGAGTTCTCTCTTTCCACTCACAAGAGTTCCCTTCTTGGGGACTCTGATAGATTCTGTAGAAATGAAGATTTACCTGACAGAAGACAGGTTAACAAAGCTTCAAAATGCATGCCGTGTCCTTCATTCAATTCAACACCCGTCGGTAGCTCAATGCATGGAGGTGATCGGCTTAATGGTAGCGGCAATGGACGTAGTACCTTTTGCACGCCTACATCTCAGACCGCTGCAATTGTGCATGCTAAGTCAGTGGAATGGGGATTACTCAGATTTGTCCCCCACTCTGAATCTGAATCAAGAGACCAGAAATTCTCTTCTATGGTGGCTTTATCGGCCACACCTGTTCAGGGGGATGCCATTCAGCAGGCCAGACTGGACAATTGTAACAACAGACGCCAGCCTACTAGGTTGGGGTGCTGTCTGGAATTCTCTGAAGGCTCAGGGACTATGGAATCAGGAGGAGAGTCTCCTTCCAATAAACATTCTGGAATTGAGAGCAGTTCTCAATGCCCTTCTGGCTTGGCCCCAGTTAACAACTCAGGGGTTCATCAGGTTTCAGTCGGACAACATCACGACTGTAGCTTACATCAACCATCAGGGAGGGACAAGAAGCTCCCTAGCAATGATGGAAGTATCAAAGATAATTCGCTGGGCAGAGTCTCACTCTTGCCACCTGTCTGCAATCCACATCCCGGGAGTGGAGAACTGGGAGGCGGATTTCTTAAGTCGTCAGACTTTTCATCCGGGGGAGTGGGAACTTCATCCGGAGGTCTTTGCCCAGATACTTCGACGTTGGGGCAAACCAGAGATAGATCTCATGGCGTCTCGTCGGAACGCCAAACTTCCTCGCTACGGGTCCAGATCCAGGGATCCGGGAGCGGTTCTGATAGATGCTTTGACAGCACCTTGGACCTTCGGGATGGCTTATGTGTTTCCACCCTTCCCGATGCTTCCTCGATTGATTGCCAGAATCAAACAGGAGAGAGCATCAGTTATTCTAATAGCACCTGCATGGCCACGCAGGACTTGGTATGCAGATCTAGTGGACATGTCATCCTGTCCGCCTTGGTCTCTACCTCTGAAACAGGACCTTCTGATCCAGGGTCCATTCAAACATCAAAATCTAACTTCTCTGAAGCTGACTGCTTGGAAATTGAACGCTTGATTTTATCAAAACGTGGGTTTTCTGAGCCAGTTATTGATACCTTAATACAGGCTAGGAAGCCTGTTACCAGAAGGATTTACCATAAAATATGGCGTAAATACTTATATTGGTGCGAATCCAAGAGTTACTCATGGAGTAAGGTTAGGATTCCAAGGATATTGTCTTTTCTACAAGAAGGTTTAGAAAAGGGGTTATCCGCTAGTTCTTTAAAGGGACAGATTTCAGCTCTGTCCATTCTTTTACACAAACGTCTGTCAGAAGTTCCGGACGTTCAAGCTTTTTGTCAGGCTTTAGCTAGGATCAAGCCTGTGTTTAAAACTGTTGCTCCACCATGGAGTTTGAACTTAGTTCTTAATGTTTTACAGGGTGTTCCGTTTGAACCCCTTCATTCCATTGATATCAAGTTGTTATCTTGGAAAGTTCTGTTTTTAATGGCTATTTCCTCGGCTCGAAGAGTCTCTGAGTTATCTGCCTTACATTGTGATTCTCCTTATCTGATTTTTCATTCAGACAAGGTAGTTCTGCGTACTAAACCTGGGTTCCTACCTAAGGTGGTCACTAACAGGAATATCAATCAAGAGATTGTTGTTCCATCCTTGTGTCCTAATCCTTCCTCGAAGAAGGAACGTCTGCTACACAATCTAGATGTAGTCCGTGCCCTGAAATTTTATCTACAGGCAACTAAGGAGTTTCGTCAAACGTCTTCCCTGTTTGTCGTTTATTCTGGCCAGAGGAGAGGTCAAAAAGCTTTGGCTACCTCTCTCTCTTTTTGGCTTCGTAGCATAATACGATTAGCCTATGAGACTGCTGGACAGCAGCCTCCTGAAAGAATTACAGCTCATTCTACTAGAGCTGTGGCTTCCACTTGGGCCTTTAAGAATGAGGCTTCTGTTGAACAGATTTGCAAGGCTGCAACTTGGTCTTCTCTTCATACTTTTTCCAAATTTTACAAATTTGACACTTTTGCTTCTTCGGAGGCTGTTTTTGGGAGAAAGGTTCTTCAGGCAGTGGTTCCCTCCGTATAAAGAGCCTGCCTGTCCCTCCCGTCATCCGTGTACTTTTGCTTTGGTATTGGTATCCCAGAAGTAATGATGACCCGTGGACTGACCACACTTAACAGGAGAAAACAAAATTTATGCTTACCTGATAAATTCATTTCTCCTGTAGTGTGGTCAGTCCACGGCCCGCCCTGTTTTTTATGGCAGGCTAAAAAAATTTTTGGATTATACTCCAGTCACCACTACACCCTTGGGCTTCTCCTTTCTCGTTGGTCCTTTGGTCGAATGACTGGAGGTGACGTAGAGGGGAGGAGCTATATAGCAGCTCTGCTGGGTGAATCCTCTTGCACTTCCTGTAGGGGAGGAGATAATATCCCAGAAGTAATGATGACCCGTGGACTGACCACACTACAGGAGAAATGAATTTATCAGGTAAGCATAAATTTTGTTTTTTGATATGTGAAATTGTTTCAGATAACGGGATATGTTATTATCCCCTTAATTAATATACAAATATTAAAATGTGACCTTTCCAAATTTCCCAAAAACTATGTTGTCAGTGTCTTTATTTAAAGGTTGCCGGCAAGGCAAGATATGGTTAACTAAAACATAAAATGCAATAGTAAGGTGGTGACTGTGAATTTTAGGGTTTTATAGTTATGGAAGCTACATGGAGCCTCTAAGACCTAAAAGACCTTGCTTAGAGCCGAGGTACACTTCCATCAAACACCAAATGTAAAATACTGGTATGTTCAACACTGTCCTCCAAACGCTGCTCCTCAGGGCTGTCTCTCTCCACGTCAGTTCCAAATGTCCAGTTCCGTAATGTGAGCAAACAAATATTGACACAAAGTTCTAATCCAGAGCTGTAGGTAACCCCTAATAGCGATGTCCAAATGCAACGGGAAGGAAAAGCAAACAATCCCAAGTGGCAGTTACTTAAATCCTTGAAGGAAAAACTGGCACAGAAAACTCAAATACAACTAAATAGAAGCCAAACACAGTGGTTACACGTAGCTAGTTGCTTTCACACATTTTGTGGCGCTTCTTTAACACATACGTGTGGCGCTTCTTCCCTACCTTTTGTTTTTTTTATATACGTGTAAACTGTAAACTTGTGCACATCCTCAGTAGGAGCTGGTGCCTCAGAATGTGTGTATCTAAAAAAAAATTGTGCACATTTAGATTTTATTTTTTAAATTGCAGTCAGTCACTATGAATTATGCTTGTTTGTGGCATCTCTAGTCTTTTTTTTTCTTATTATTTTTTTAAAGCAGTGTTACCAGATACAAGCTTGGGATTTTGGAAATAGTGTAAGTCTAATCTAAAATATGCATAATTAAATGCTTTCCTTCTTTAATGTAGTCTTGAAATGCAATCAGAGCAATACAATACAATACAATACAATAAAGTTATTGAATCAAATGTCATTTTAAATGCTTCACAATCTACTAAAGGTACCTGCCACTTGTTGTGTTTGTAAAACTGCTGTTTCCCAGCTCCTCGTGGGGTAGGACTGTTGTTTACCAGCTCCTCTGGGGTAGGACTGCTGTTTCCAAACTCCTCGTGGGGTAGGACTGCTGTTTCCCAGTTCCTTGTGGAGTAGGACTGTTGTTTCCCAGCTCCTCGGGGGTAGGACTGCTGTTTCCAAGCTCCTCGTGGGGTAGGACTGCTGTTTCCAAGCTCCTCGTGTGGTAGGACTACTGTTTCCCAGCTCTTCGTGGGGTAGGACTGCTGTTTCCCAGCTCCTCGTGGGGTAGGACTGCTGTTTCCCAGCTCCTCATGGGGTAGGACTGCTGTTGCCCAGCTCCTCGTGTGGTAGGACTGTTGTTTCCCAGCTCCTCGTGTGGTAGGACTGTTGTTTCCCAGCTCCTCGTGGGGTAGGGCTGCTGTTTCCCAGCTCCTCGTGGGGTAGGACTGCTGTTTCCCAGCTCCTTGTGTGGTAGGACTGCTGTTTCCCAGCTCCTCGTGGGGTAGGACTGCTGTTTCCCAGCTCCTCTTGGGGTAGGACTGCTGATTCCCAGCTCCTCGTGTGGTAGGACTGCTGTTTCCCAGCTCCTCGTGGGGTAGGACTGCTGTTTCCCAGCTCCTCGTGTGGTAGGACTGCTGTTTCCCAGCTCCTCGTGTGGTAGGACTGTTGTTTCCCAGCTCCTCGTGGGGTAGGACTGCTGTTTCCCAGCTCCTCATGGGGTAGGACTGCTGTTGCCCAGCTCCTCGTGTGGTAGGACTGTTGTTTCCCAGCTCCTCGTGTGGTAGGACTGTTGTTTCCCAGCTCCTCGTGGGGTAGGGCTGCTGTTTCCCAGCTCCTCGTGGGGTAGGACTGCTGTTTCCCAGCTCCTTGTGTGGTAGGACTGCTGTTTCCCAGCTCCTCGTGGGGTAGGACTGCTGTTTCCCAGCTCCTCTTGGGGTAGGACTGCTGATTCCCAGCTCCTCGTGTGGTAGGACTGCTGTTTCCCAGCTCCTCATGGGGTAGGACTGCTGTTTCCCAGCTCCTCGTGTGGTAGGACTGCTGTTTCCCAGCTCCTCGTGTGGTAGGACTGTTGTTTCCCAGCTCCTCTGGGGTAGGACTGCTGTTTCCAAACTCCTCGTGGGGTAGGACTGCTGTTTCTCAGTTCCTTGTGGAGTAGGACTGTTGTTTCCCAGCTCCTCGGGGGTAGGACTGCTGTTTCCAAGCTCCTCGTGGGGTAGGACTGCTGTTTCCAAGCTCCTCGTGTGGTAGGACTACTGTTTCCCAGCTCCTCGTGGGGTAGGACTGCTGTTTCCCAGCTCCTCGTGGGGTAGGACTGCTGTTTCCCAGCTCCTCATGGGGTAGGACTGCTGTTTCCCAGCTCCTCGTGTGGTAGGACTGTTGTTTCCCAGCTCCTTGTGTGGTAGGACTGCTGTTTCCCAGCTCCTCGTGAGGTAGGACTGCTGTTTTCCAGCTCCTCATGGGGTATCTTTCCATGTAGTGTCAAGGTAGTGTTGGTGCCACCAAGGCTGGAGTGCTCATTGCTTTGGTGGATTGCCTTCCGGCACTCTTTAAACACTATATTAAAGCATGTCTGTGATGTTCTGCAAACATGACACCTATGCACAACATACTCCCAATACTATACAACTGCCCTGTCAGTTAATAATACTGTTTAACAAACAGCACAGAAATAGGAGCAGATTGTATAACTGTCCTCTGCAGGAATAATGATTTAGGACAAGCCTGTGGGGTGTGTAGGGTATATTATTTCTTAGTCTCCTTCCTGTAACTGAGTTCTCCTTCTGAAATCTTGGGGGAACCTTAAGGGTACTTTATATTCAGTAATGCATTTCCAAAAAACTTAGATTTAGTTCCTGATTGGGCACCCATAGCATTTTAATGTAGGTTCTCATGGTGCTTTTGCCCAGCTTATGCCCAGTGATGTGCTCAGAACCAAGGCTTTTACTACCTCCATCCTACATATGTATATATTTGACAGGCTACAAATCTCCCGTATTGTCTCTGATTGGCTGTATTAGTAAATCACTAAGCTTCTGATTACTAGTATCTCGCTAACATCACAACTGGAAAACTGTGGAATTCAGAGATTTGTTTCCTTTGGGTCCAAAGGAAAAAACACATTTTCCTTTGATCCCTAGGTAGTATCATTAAAGTGAAAGTAAATTTTGATGCTAAAGTGCCCGGTTTTTAAAAATTTGATTAAAAATCAAAATTTAAATTTCCCTTGTATTGTAAAAATACTTACCTTTTAATCTTGACAGCCGCTCCAGCTTCCCCTGGTCGTCACAAGACTTTTCCTACGTCAGAAATGATGGACCAGTCATCCTCCAATCACGGCTTCCCCCCCCCCCGGGGGAATCAGTGTCTGATTCAACGCTGTGATTGGAGGAATCCGGATTTCTCATTTTAGACCCAGGAAGAGACTTTGCGATGGGCGGAGGAAGAGATGCAGCGGCTGTCAAGATTAAAAGATAAGTATTTTCACAACACGGTTGAAAAGTAAATTTTGATGAATGAAAGTGCCCCTGTTTTTAATTGGATTTTTAAAAAACGGGCACTTTATAATCAAAATTTACGTTCACTTTAATAAAGGTCCATCTTAATTGAATAGACGTTGGAATGAATCTCTTATTTTTGTGCATTAGAGGTGGCAACTCCTGGATTCCATGACTTAAATGTTTGTGAGTTCTGTCTTCTATTTTTGTGGGTATTTATGTAGTACCTTTGGCTGTTCAATTTGATGTGCCCATTTTTTGTTGATATTTAGTCGAAACCTTGTGGTTGGGGGGATTGTGATCACCAAAGTTGATGATGTTATATATGTATAATATGGGTGACTTTTCTGATATCTGATCAGATATTTTTCTAATATTTCACCAATACGCTCGCCTAAGATCGCCTAACTTCACTGCCGCGGACCTGAATACTTTCTCTAAAGTTACCAAAAATGCTGTCAAAAAGCCGCACACCAAGTACGGGGCAATGAGCAGCGGACTGTTGTTAACTGACAGTCATCGATCTCGCTGTTCTTCGGCTTTTTCACAGCTTTATTGGTATACTATCACCAAACACCCACACTATACTACACTGTTTTGCCCCTATCACGCTGCTCACGGACCCCGCCGCAACTAAATAAAGTTATTAACCCCTAAACCGCTGCTCCTGGAGCCCACCACCACTCTAATAAACGTATTAAGCCCTATCCTGCCACTCCCGGAGCCCACTGCCACTCTAATAAACGTATTTACCCCTATCTTGCTGCTTCCGGAGCCTACCGCCACTCTAATAAACGTATTAACCCCTATGCTGCTGCTCCCGGAGCCCACCGCCACCTACATTATGTTATTAATCCCTAGTTTGACACACCCTACACCCGCGCCACCGACATTATACTTATTAACCCCTAATCTGCCGTCCCCAACGTCAACGCCACTATATTAAATTTATTAACCCCTAAACCTAAGTCTAACCCTAACACCCCTAACTTAAATATAATTACAATAAATCTAAATAAAATTACTATTAATAACTAAATAATTCCTATTTAAAACTATATACTTACCTATAAACCCTAAGCTAGCTACAATATAACTAATAGTTACATTGTAGCTTACTTAGGGTTTATTTTTATTTCGCAGGCAAGTTTGTATTTATTTTAACTAGGTAGAATAGTTATTAAATAATTATTAACTATTTAATAACTACCTAGCTAAAATAAATACAAAAGTACCTGAAAAATAAAACCTAACCTAAGTTACAATAACACCTAACACAACACTATAATTAAATAAATTACCTAAATTAAATACAATTAAATAAATTATATACAATTATCTAAAGTACAATTTTTTTTTTTTTACAGAAAATAATAAACAAATTACAAGATATTTAAACTAATTACACCTAATCTAATAGCCCTATCAAAATAAAAAAGCTCCCCAAAAATAATAAAAACCCCTAGCCTAAACTAAACTACCAATAGCCCTTAAAAGGGCCTTTTGCAAGGCATTGCCCCAAAGAAATCAGCTCTTTTACCTGGAAAAAAATACAAACAACCCCCCAACAGTTAAACCCACCACCCACACAACCAACCCCCCAAATAAAATACTAACTAAAAAAAAACTAAACTCCCCATTGGCCTGAAAAGGGCATTTGGATGGGCATTGCCATTAAAAGAACAGTTGGATCTTTTGTGGCCCAAAGCCCTAACCTAAAAATAAAACCCACCCATACACCCTTAAAAAACCCTAACACTAACCCCCTGAAGATCGACTTACTGTTCTGAACATCCATCCTCAAGGAGCAGCAGAGGTCTTCATCCAACCCGGCCGAAGTCCTCAACGAAGCCGGGAGAAGTCTTCATCCAAGCCGGGAGAAGTGGTTCTCCAGACGGGCAGAAGCCTTCATCCAGACGGCATCTTCTATCTTCATCCATCTGACGCGGAGCGGCTCCATCTTCAAGACATCCGACACAGAGCATCCTCTTCCTTCCAACGACTGCCGATGAATGAAGGTTCCTTTAAGCGACGTCATCCAAGATGGCGTCCCTTAGATTCCAATTGCCTGATAAAATTCTATCAGCCAATCGGAATTAAGGTTCCAACAGCCAATAGGATTTTTTCAACCTTAATTCTGATTGGCTGATTCTATCAGCCAATCGGAATCTAAGGGACGCCATATTGGATGAAGGTTAAAGGAACCTTCATTTGTCGGTAGTCTTCGGAAGGAAGGGGATGCTCCGCATCGGATGTCTTGAAGATGGAGCCGTTCTGCGCCGGATGGATGAAGATAGAGGATGCCGTCTGGGTGAAGACTTCTGCGGGCTTGGATGAAGACTTTGGCCACTTCGTTGAGGACTTCTCCTGGCTTCTTGGAGGATGGATGTCGGATCTTCAAAACTGTAAGTAAATCTTCTGGGGTTAGTGTTAGGATTTTTTTAAGGGTTTATTGGGTGGGTTTTAGTTTTAGAATAGGACTTGGGCTGCAAAAGAGCTAAATGCCCTTTTAAGGGCAATGCCCATCCAAATGCCATTTTCAGGGCAATGGGGAGCTTAGGTTTTTTAGTTAGGGTTTTATTTGGGGGGTTGGTTGTATGGGTGGTGGGTTTTACTGTTGGTGGGTTGTTTGTATTTTTTTTTTTACAGGTAAAAGAGCTGATTACTTTGGGGCAATGCCCCGCAAAAGGCCCTTTTAAGGCCCATTTGTAGTTTATTGTAGGCTAGGTTTTTTTTTTTATTGGGGGGGCTTTTTCATTTTTATAGGGCCTTTAGATTAGGTGTAATTAGTTTAAAGCTTTGATAATTTATTTTTTATTTTTTGGAACTTAGTGTTTATTTTTTTGTGTAACTTAGTGTTTGTTATTTTTTGGAACTTAGTTTTTTGTAACTGTAATTTTTAAGTGTAGAATTAAATAATTTGAGTAGGGTTAGGTGTTTAAATATATAATATAGTTAATTTAATTTGTAGTTTAATGTAATTTTAGTATAAAAGTTAGGTTAGATTAATTATTAATTTAATATAGTTTAATGTAATTTTATTATAATAGTTAGAATCGGTTAATTATTAGTTTAATATAGTTTAATTTAAATCTAAAGGTAAGTTTAAAATTATTATAATATAGGGATGAGTTAATATTTAATGTACAGTTAGCGGGTTGTTAGGTTTAGGGATTAATAGGTTAATTTAATTTATGGCGATGTGGGGGGCTGGCGGTTTAGGGGTTAATACATTTATTTAGTTGCAGTGGGCTCCGGGAGCGGCGGGATAGGGGTTAATACTTTTATGTAGGTGGCGGCGGTGTCGGGGCAGCAGATTAGTAGTTAATAAGTATAATGTAGGTGGCGGCGGTGTAGGGGGCGGCAGATTAGGAGTGTTTAGACTCGGCGTACATGTTAGGGTGTTAGGTGTAAACGTAACTTTTTTTCTCCCATAGGAATCAATGGGATATCGGGCAGCAGCGAACATGAGCTTTCGCTGCTTTCAGACTCCCATTGATTCCTATGGCATCCGCCGCCTCCAGGGCGGTGGATTGAAAACCAGGTACGCTGGGCTGGAATAGTGCCAAGCGTACCTGGTAGACATTTGTTAACTAGCAAAAGTAGTCAGATAGTGCCAAATTTGCATTTGGAACATCTGTAGTGACGTAAGCATCGATCTGTGTCGGACTGAGACCGGCGGATTGTATGTTACGTCACAAAATTCTACTTTTGCCGGACTGTAGGCTTTGATAACTAAGGCGAATCAGGCTTGCCACAATTACACTGCGGAATTCCAGAGTATTTGCGGTTGACGACTTGATAAGTAAATGCCTCTGTGTTTTGATCATTCCGATGTTGAAAAAGGTGTTTTGTGAAGCCAAAGAACACACAAAAACATAATCGATGACATTATAATTGAAAGCATATTGATTAAAAAATTTGTGTTCTGTATCTGGGCTGTACGACAGCATATGTGGCCCTATGAAGGACCCTGATTTCCTATTTCTTCTTTGTATGTAATACTTAGTTATGGTGGAGATAAAAGCATGAGATTAAAATCCTACATTTCATAAAAGTAAGACCCATATAATTATTGTATAGAAAATGAGCAAACTAGGCAAGTATCCCCACTTGCTCATCCCCAGACGAACTTGGTATACGTGGTTACCAATGCACCAGGGAACTCTGGATAAGATATGCATATTAGATATACCATATCTCACACTCTGGACAGCTGCCCAGAAGTGTATTTTTGGTGTATCCACCCTATAAAGGAAATTGTTGTGGTTAAACACAATACTTGGAAGCAAAATGTGTGAGATATTGTATATCTAATTTGCATATCTTATCCAGAGTTCCCTGGTGCATTCATAACAATGTATACAGACACTTCTGTGGAAAGGCAAGTGGGAATACTTGCTTTGCTAATTTTCTATACAATAATTCTACGGTTCTTGCTTTATACTGTATGTAATATAAAATAAAACTGTCTCAAGATAACTTGCAGCTGACTGCCCTTACACATTACTTAAAAACACTAAATTATCACTCCCCTCAGTAAAATGTATAATCTGCAATGGTAGGTTTAGTGCCAGATCCCTTTAATCTATACAGCAAAATAATAAATAGTATCATATTGCTTTGAAGAGCTACCCAGTGTGCATTTCAGTGTTTCTAGAAGGTTATGTTCTGGAGTACCTATTAAGGAATGATAATTACATCAGTATTGGCAGAATTAACAGCTTTCTACTCACTGGATCTAATCTGTTAGCTCAACAGGTGTTGTTTATGGCATTAGTATCTAAGTAATTAGAAGTTTCTATTTTGTTCTTCTTGTCTAAACAAAATGCTGAAATACTACTGTAGAACCTTCTGCTGTGATCTTCTACTATTTTAAGTGATAAGTACCTTTTTAAGCAAGAAAACTTACAACATGCCAAATACATTAAGGGCTTGATTACAAGTTAAGCGCACATTTGCGCGTATGCGAGCGCAATATGTGCACTTAATGGGACATAATATTCATATGCTAAATCACTTGAAAGTGATGCAGCATAAATGTAAAAAGAGGACAGGAAAATATCGCCTGAACATCTCTATGGAAAAAAGGAAGATATTTAACCTCACAACTTCCTCAGCTCACCAGAGTAAGTGCTGTGTAAAAAGTTATATTTCAGTTACTGCCCAGCTGCAGGGGAAAAAAGGAAGAAATGAACAGCAGCCAATCAGCATCAGCAGTGCTGACGTCATGAACTGTGATGTCATGAGATTTCATAGTAAACTTCCTTAAACTGAATAGGGAAATAACATGAGTATGCATGAGGCACACTCCCTTGCAAGTCCTGGGACAGACATACTGATTTGCTGTTTAAAGTCTCTTTACAGTGGGTTGTGAATACTTAGGACATTTTGAGGTAAAATATATTTTTACATAGAGATGTTCAGGTGATATTTTCTAGTCAGCTTTTTACAGCCGTTCTGTATCACTTTCAAGTGTTTCAACATTTTTGTTGTCCCTTAACTTGGCAGTACCAGCGCACGTACATATGTGCTGGTATTACAATTAAGGCGAAATGCGAACGCGAGCTGTGGTTTGCAATGCTGGAAGCCAAGAGCTAACTTGATCGGCTTCCATAGGCTCCAATGAGAGCCTTGTTTTCATGCCGGCAGCTGCACACAAACACCTCGGGCAGCGTTAGGCAGCAATAAATAAATATATATCTATATGAATTTATACATATATATTTATGAGTATATAAGCATATAAATATATATTTATAGACAAAACACAGTCCCCCATTGATTCCTATGTAAAGGTAATTTAGGTGTCATTTTTTTCTAAACACTCGACATCCCCTCACTTTAACCCTTTATAATATTAAAAAGTCAAAATACTCATATTTTTATTTTATCTTACTGCACTGTCCTCTTTATTTTGGGGGCAATTGGGGCAACTTTTTATTTTGAACCAGAGGTCTTACCTCTGGTTAGTTGTGCTTAGTGCAATGTAAGAATGTGAGCTCAGTCGCATTAACCAGCCACTTGTAATGGCTGATTATTTAACAAGCGCCTGTAAAGCGGTCAAATTTGCCTGTTTATGGGCGCACGTTAAGATAGCACCTCACTTGTAATCTAGCCCTAGATGAGAAAAAAAACAAGATTGTACTAATTACACATTATTGCTACATGGTATTTATTTACCATAGGAAAAATGTTTCCCCATATGTCATCTGTATATCTAAATCAAAAGTATTTTCACTGAGACATAGCTTATTCAAATGATACAGCAGATTTTTAAAAGTGTTCTACATGTGAATTGCTGTGAAAAATAATGTAAGTTTTATGTTTTTTTGGCAAAATAGATATTAACAAAGAATAATTAATTAAAGGGACATCAAATAAAATGTTATATATGCATAGTATATTATATAAGAAATCTAGCACTGCATTGCAAAAGATGCACACACAAAATAAATGTTTTAAAAGGATTTAAATTTATTTTGTTAGGAGAATTTGTATTTTTGTTTGCAGTCCAGAAACACACCATTTGAGCAAGCTTCTTGAGTATGTTTAACTTATTGCCTTTGCTGCAGCCAGTTAGCGACTGATATAAAATTAGCTCTTGCTCTGATCAAGAAATCGCTATGTAGAATGTTGCAGGGTCTGTATCTAAGCACTGCAGGATGCACTTTAGCTTCTCTAAGAAATTTTACATAATTGTTTAAGAAGACAAATAAATAATGTAAGTATATTGCACGGTTTGTTTATATGTAACCAAACACTGTATGGGGTTCATTTAACCTAATTTTAGTTTTGTGTTGCAGCTTTTAAAGATGAAAAAATGGCAATTTCAGAGTAAAAGCAGTAATGCCGCTATTGGGAGTCGTGTCGATATAGCTATACCGAAAGCAATTTAGCCTGTAGCGCAACGTGAATCCCGTATTTAAAAAATGACTTTTTTGTGTGGAATTTCCATATTACAGGTTGTGCGGTCCGGCTAAAATGCTTGCGTTACAGCCTATACCGACACGATCCATACCGCCATCTGAGAGCAGTAGTTATGGATTTTGTGCCAAAAAAATGTTTCACAAAACTCATAACTAAACTGTTACAAAGTACACTAACACCCATAAACTACATATTAATCCCTAAACTGCTACCCTCCTCCATTGCAAACACTATATTAAACCTATTAACCCCTAATCTGCCGCCCACCCACATTGTGACTATTCAGTAAAGTTATTAACCCCTAATCTGCCGCCCACCCACATCGCCAACACTATTTAAATATATTAACCCCTTTCCCCCAGCACCCCGACATTGCCGCCACTAAATAAAGTTATTAACCCCTAAACCACCGCCCCCCCCACATTGCATAACACTAAATTAAACTATTAACCCCTAAGCCTAATACCCCCTAACTTTAAATTTACATTATAATATAACTATTTAAATAAATAAAAATTTACCTGTGAAATAAATATAACCCTAACATTAAACTATAAATTAACCTAACATAACTAATCTAATGAAATAAAAAATACTACCAATTAAAATATCTAAATTACAAATTTAAAAAACCTAACACTAAGAAAAAAAATTAAAAATCGAAATTACAACTAAAAAAACACAAATCCTACAAAATTTTTAAAAAAATCTAAGTTTACCAAAAATAATTAACACTAAAACGCGAAAAATAAAAAACACTATGGCCTAGATTTGGAGTTTGGCGTTAGCCGTGAAAACCAGCGTTAGAGGCTCCTAACGCTGGTTTTAGGCTACCGCCGGTATTTGGAGTCACTCAAAATAGGGTCTAACGCTCACTTTTCTAACTCCGGTATTTAGAGTCGTTTCTGAAGTGAGCGTTAGACATCTAACGACAAAACTCCAGCCGCAGGAAAAAAGTCAGTAGTTAAGAGCTTTCTGGCTAACGCCGGTTTATAAAGCTCTTAACTACTGTGCTCTAAAGTACACTAACACCCATAAACTACCTATGTACCCCTAAACCGAGGTCCCCCCACATCGCCGACACTCGAATAATTTTTTTTAACCCCTAATCTGCCGACCGCCACCTACGTTATCCTTATGTACCCCTAATCTGCTGCCCCTAACACCGCCGACCCCTGTATTATATTTATTAACCCCTAACCTGCCCCCCACAACGTCGCCTCCACCTACCTACACTTATTAACCCCTAATCTGCCGACCGCAAAGAGCCGCCACCTACGTTATCCTTATGTACCCCTAATCTGCTGCCCTAACATCGCCGATCCCTATATTATATTTATTAACCCCTAATCTGCCCCCCACAATGTCGCCTCCACCTGCCTACACTTATTAACCCCTAATCTGCCGACCAGACCTGAGCGCTACTATAATAAAGTTATTAACCCCTAATCCGCCTCACTAACCCTAAAATAAATAGTATTAACCCCTAATCTGCCCTCCCTAACATCGCCGACACCTAACTTCAATTATTAACCCCTAATCTGCCAACCGGAGCTCACCGCTATTCTAATAAATGGATTAACCCCTAAAGCTAAGTCTAACCCTAACACTAACACCCCCCTAAGTTAAATATAATTTTAATCTAACGAAATTAATTAACTCTTATTAAATAAATTATTCCTAATTAAAGCTAAATACTTACCTGTAAAATAAATCCTAATATAGCTACAATATAAATTATAATTATATTATAGCTATTTTAGGATTAATATTTATTTTACAGGTAACTTTGTATTTATTTTAACCAGGTACAATAGCTAAAATAGTTAAAATAATTACAAATTTACCTGTAAAAGAAATCCTAACCTAAGTTACAATTAAACCTAACACTATACTATCAATAAATTAATTAAATAAACTACCTACAATTACCTACAATTAACCTAACACTACACTATCAATAAATTAATTAAATACAATTCCTACAAATAAATACAATTAAATAAACTTGCTAAAGTACAAAAAATAAAAAAGAACTAAGTTACAAAAAATAAAAAAATATTTACAAACATAAGAAAAATATTACAACAATTTTAAACTAATTACACCTACTCTAAGCCCCCTAATAAAATAACAAAGCCCCCCCAAAATAAAAAAACACTATCAGAACAGCCAATAGATTGCGAGCTCAATCTGATTGGCTGATTGAATCAGCCAATCGGATTGAACTTGAATCTGATTGGCTGATTCCATCAGCCAATCAGAATTTTCCTACCTTAATTCCGATTGGCTGATAGAATCCTATCAGCCAATCGGAATTCGAGGGACGCCATCTTGGATGACGTCCCTTAAAGGAACCGTCATTCGTCGTTAGTCCGTCAGGCCAGCAGGATGTTCCGCGTCGGAGGTCTGCAAGATGGATCCGGAAGAAAGAAGATTGAAGATGCTGTTGATAGAAGACTTCATCCGGATCATGGACCTCTTCAGCTCCCGCTTGGATGAAGACTTCATCCGGATCATGGACCTCTTCAGCCCCCCGCTTGGGCTTGGATCAGGACATCGGAGGAGCTCTTCAGGACGGATCGGTGAACCTGGTATGGTGAAAATAAGGTAGGAAGATCTTCAGGGGCTTAGTGTTAGGTTTATTTAAGGGGGGTTTGGGTTAGATTAGGGGTATGTGGGTGGTGGGTTGTAATGTTGGGGGGCTTGGGTATTGTATGTTTTTTTTTACAGGCAAAAGAGCTGAACTTCTTGGGGCATGCCCCGCAAAGGGCCCTGTTCAGGGCTGGTAAGGTAAAAGAGCTTTGAACTTTAGTTATTTAGAATAGGGTAGGGCATTTTTTTATTTTGGGGGGCTTTGTTATTTTATTAGGGGGCTTAGAGTAGGTGTAATTAGTTTAAAATTGTTGTAATATTTTTCTTATGTTTGTAAATATTTTTTTATTTTTTGTAACTAAGTTCTTTTTTATTTTTTGTACTTTAGCAAGTTTATTTAATTGTATTTATTTGTAGGAATTGTATTTAATTAATTTATTGATAGTGTAGTGTTAGGTTAATTGTAGGTAGTTTATTTAATTAATTTATTGATAGTATAGTGTTAGGTTTAATTGTAACTTAGGTTAGGATTTCTTTTACAGGTAAATTTGTAATTATTTTAACTATTTTAGCTATTGTACCTGGTTAAAATAAATACAAAGTTACCTGTGAAATAAATATTAATCCTAAAATAGCTATAATATAATTATAATTTATATTGTAGCTATAATAGGATTTATTTTACAGGTAAGTATTTAGCTTTAATTAGGAATAATTTATTTAATAAGAGTTAATTAATTTTGTTAGATTACAATTATATTTAACTTAGGGGGGTGTTAGTGTTAGGGTTAGACTTAGCTTTAGGGGTTAATACATTTATTAGAATAATAAGAGCTCCAGTCGGCAGATTAGGGGTTAATAATTGAAGTTAGGTGTCGGCGATGTTAGGGAGGGCAGATTAGGGGTTAATACTATTTATTTTAGGGTTAGTGAGGCGGATTAGGGGTTAATAACTTTATTATAGTAGGGCTCAGGTCCGGTCGGCAGATTAGGGGTTAATAAGTGTAGGCAGGTGGAGGCGACGTTGTGGGGGGCAGATTAGGGGTTAATAAATATAATATAGGGGTCGGCGATGTTAGGGCAGCAGATTAGGGGTACATAGGGATAATGTAAGTAGCGGCGGTTTACGGAGCGGCAGATTAGGGGTTAATAATAATATGCAGGGGTCGGCGATAGCGGGGGCGGCAGATTAGGGGTTAATAAGTGTAAGGTTAGGGGTGTTTAGACTCGGGGTGCATGTTAGAGTGTTAGGTGCAGACGTAGGAAGTGTTACCGCATAGCAAACAATGGGGCTGCGTTAGGAGCTGAACGCGGCTTTTTTGCAGGTGTTAGGTTTTTTTTCAGCTCAAACAGCCCCATTGTTTCCTATGGGAGAATCGTGCACGAACACGTTTTTGAGGCTGGCCTCGTCCGTAAGCAACTCTGGTATCGAGAGTTGAAGCTGCGTTAAAAATGCTCTACGCTCCTTTTTTGGAGCCTAACGCAGCCTTTATGTGGACTCTCAATACCAGAGTTATTTTTATGGTGCGGCCAGAAAAAAGCCGGCGTTAGTTTTTCGGGTCGTTACCGACAAAACTCCAAATCTAGCTGTATGATTACAAAAAAATAAACGAAATGATCAAAAATAAAAACAATTACACCTAATCTAATAGCCCTCTAAAAATAAAAAAGCCCTCCCCAAAATAAAAACAGCCCCTAGCCTACAATAAACTTCCAATAACCCTTAAAAGTGCCTTTTGTAGGAAAAATTTAGGTGAAAAACCCAGACCACTCCTCTAGAATGCCTCGTAGTGTCCATGGCTGGTGCCTCACTTGCCTCTGAGATGCTTCTTGTTCTATCCAGTGAGACTATTTTACTCTAATAAAACAGACGTGAACATGGTACAATTAAAAACATTCACATAACCCGTTTAACTATCGTATTCTTGAAGTGTTGTCGTTTTAATTATTTTTTTTCTGAGTTGAAAGCAGTTTGCATTTGATGAGCGCGATATTATGCATTAGGGCACTTAACAATGCATTAATTTAAGGAATGCCCACTAATAAACCATTAGAAAAGATAGGTGATAGGATGCTCAATTTATTTCAAAAATGATCTCTCCTTAACAACAAAGCCCCTAGGAAGCCTAAAAAGCATCTAGGAATCTAGTCTATTGACTATACTATGTATATAAAAATACACAATATGAGCAATCAGTATTTTTTTTATTAAAAATAGACAGATATTATATGTGTAGATGTATCTGAACTACCTGTAGATATTGAGGATAGAACCTCACATGCCTTGAGCTAACCAATCCAAAAACTCATTAAAGGGACAGTCTACACCAGAATTTGTATTGTTTTAAAAGATAGATAATCCCTTTATTACCCATTTCCCAGTTTTGCATAACCAACACAGTTATAATAATATACTTTTAACCTCTGTGATTATCTTGTATCTAAGCCTCTGCAAACTGCCCCTTTTTTCAGTTCTTTTGACAGACATGCAGTCTAGCCAATCAGTGCCTGCTCCCAGATAACTTCACGTGCACGAGCACAGTGTTATCTATATGAAATATGTGAACTAACACCCTCTAGTGGTGAAAAACTGTTAAAATGCAATCTGAAAGAGGTGGGCTTCAAGGTCTAAGAAATTAGCATATGAACCTCCTAGGTTAAAGGGACACTCAGGTTAAATTAAATTTTCATGATTCAGATACAGCATGTAATTTTAAACAACTTTCCAATTTACTTCCATTAAAAAAATGTGCACAGTCTTTTATATTTACAATTTTTGAGTCACCAGATCCTACTGAGCATGTGCAAGAATTCCCAGACTATACGTATATGCATTTGTGATTTTTCTGATTGCTATCACATGGTAGAAGGGGAGTGGAAATATACATAACTTTGAAATTTGTTATAAAAAAATCTACTACTCATTTGAAGTTCAGACTAAGTGCTATTGCATTGTCTTGTTATCTTGCATTTGTTGATTATGCAAATCTAATGTGTTGATTTGTCCTTTAAGCTTTCAACTTAGAATACCAAGAGAACAAAGCAAAATTGGTGATAAAAGTAAATTGGAAAATTGTTTAAAATTACATGCTCTATCTGAATCATGAAAGTTTATTTTGGCCTAGACTGTCCCTTTAAATCATAAATTCAATAGAAAATTTGAAAAAATTACAATTTTAAGCAAAATGGATGAGAATTTTTATTTATTTAGACTATTGAAGGACTTATTAATACGCAATGCAATGAATGTTAAGAGAATTTGAAGGCAAATTGTACAGAATTCTGGAACACCTTCTGCCAACACTGGCGCTTAATTTGTGAGTAACACATTTGATGATGTCCCAAAATAATTTTTGTGGTCAAAGAAAACTGAAGGAACTTCAGGAGAATGTGCATGTATAAGCCATCATTCTGGTGTAGTCTTATTCTTCTTGCTAGGGTTGATAACATATTTCCTGATGATGTCCTATAAAACAGAAAAACAGTTGTAGGTTACTGATCATGTTCATCTTTTAATCACATTAATGCCAAGGCATTACACTCTTAGTCACATTTGTGTCATCTTAAAAGCTGCCCACTCACCATAGCTTTTTATGTTGGGTTTTTCCCAAACTTTTTTTCCAACCTTTATGCCGCTATGCAGTAAAGCCATCAAGAACTGTACCATGCACCCTATCGAAAAATGGCAGAATGCACTCCAATGCCTCTACTTAAGCTGCTGTGTAATAGTGTTTGACCAGAAGTGCAGGAATGTGTACTGGACAGCCAATTAAAGGCTGTATCTCAAGTGGAGGTTCTAGAGAGATGAGTGTAAAGGGTAAAAATGACTACTACCTTCCCCTGTCCTTTTAGGCAGGCCTACATCCAAAAAATGCCTAACCCCCCATACCACCTGGCTCTGCCCTCAGAACACATGCAAATCCCCCTCTCCCTAACTGAACCTGCACATAGAACACCTATGACTACACCTCTGTCTACCCTGTCCTCACACATGAAGCACCCATTACTAAACCCAGGAATGCTTGCCCGCCTCCCCCCCCCCCCCGCACACACACACACAATAAGGTTTCTGGAACTACCACTGCGTACCTGCCAGGAGCATAACGTTTGAAAAATATGTTTTGCCGGGTAGGTGGCTGGGGGAGTAGTGCAGCAGACAACTTTATATATAAACAATCCCCTAAACCAGTGTTTCTCAACCAGTGTGCCGTGGCACATTAGTGTGCCGTGAGAGATCCTCAGGTGTGCCACGGCAGACTGACAACAGTGTGACATATTTTTTAAACTTTGCTTGTTTTTTACTCCCAGTGCAGGGGTAGTTTGTAGGAGGCATGGCATAACAGCACAATACATACAGTATGTGTGTGTTTGTGTGTCTGCATATATATATATATATATATATATATATATATATATATATATATATATATATATGCTGTATTAGGCTACAATGTGTGATTTTTTTAAAATTTTTGGATGGTGGTGTGCCACGGGATTTTTTAATGTAAAAAAGTGTGCCACGGCAAAAAAAAGGTTAAAAATCACTGCCCTAAACAATGACTTGGAAGCCTCAGAGATGTAATAATAAACACTTACAGACCAAGTAAGTGTTATGCTAAAAAACTAATTATTTTTGTTTACTGTGTTCTAAAACCTTATCTGGGACTCACATACTTTCCAGCTTTTTCTTCTTCTTCTCATGTCTGCCTGGGGATAGGACTTGGGTTAGGTTGGATTCTAGGTGGTCCAGAATCATTGCTGGTTATTTCTAGGAAGGGTTTATTAAATCTAGACAAATAAAGTGTAGGGAATGCAGAGAGAAAAAAAGTACAATGCTCCCTAAAAGGAACAATTCTACAAAATGCAAAACATTTGGGAGATCTGAATATTCGTGCTAAATTGCAAATTATGTTGCTATCATCCCTGTTAAACTTTTACAGCAGAGCAGAAGGGCTTTGCAGCATCTTTGTTCAGAAAAGGGGGATAAATCAGGAATTCATGGAAAGCTGCAAGCTTGTCTCCATAGCAAGTAATGAAGCTCACTAGAATGCAGATACTCGCAAGAGAACGAATGTGATATGTAGCACCTGGCACTGATAGCAACATTTTTTTGAAGCACATTCAAATCAATTTACCCTGTTTTCAGCAACATTTTCCTTGCTTTAGCTTCTAGTTTTGCAAACACGTCTTTTTTCATTCACTTTTATAAGTGCCATGCGTATTTTGAAACAAACTTGCCAGCCTACATTTAAAAAGATGAAACCGTGAGACCTACTAGAGCAATATGCTTATATCATTTAGATACAAATTTCGAAGAAACTTTATACACAGTCAAGCAGCACCATGTTCCGCCTACTCACCAAGGGCCGAAGACTAATTTTTCAATTGCTAGAAGTAATTAAAAATGATCTTCCTACAAGAGAATAAAGCACATTCCTTTATGAATAAGAAGTTGTCCTACTCACAAGACCTAACCTAACTGCAGTAAACTCCAAATTCTGTTTCTGATCATTAAGAAACTGCTTTTATTTGTACACAGTCTGGCATTTGAGCCCTGCAGAAATCATGGTGATGAAGTTCCTTTAATTAGTGAAGTCCTTAGTTGTTTTAAGAAGAAAAAAAAAAAAAATCTGTGACCAGTTTGATGAGGACCAAACTCTTGATGGATGGGGCTTTTCGTACGCCTGTGAAATTAAATCGGTTTTCCTCTGGCCACTTCTGTTTTATTTGAAATTTATAAAACTTGAATGTGGAGTTCCAGATTTTGGCCTCAAGAATAACAGAACTATAAAGTAGTTTGTCTCCTATCAAAAGTCATTAATAATTCACTCTCTAATTAAAAGTGAGGTCAAACAATGAAAATGCCTTAACTAAACAGTTGCAACAAGATATATTAAATTGTCAACTTATTTCTTAATGGATGGATTGCGACCTTGTGATTTATGAATTGAGCAGAGCAGCATATTACATGTAACAGCAGTGCTTACTTACTATAAATATAATTGTATGGATGTATAAATATATATGTTTTTCGATGGATATATTTTTATAGTTAGATCGTATTATATAATATACTGTAAGACAATTAAATAAAAATTAAAAAGCCCTGCAAATAACTGATTAAGTAACTGTAAATATCAACTCATCCAATAGTGTGTGACTAGCAAAAATCAGCCCAAAGTCCAATAATTGAATGTTTAATGTGTATTTAATAGTGAGGTGGTAGATTTTTCCATTCTATCTGTTAATTTCAGACCTTCAATGGCAGTAGTACAAAGACACACACATATAGACACACACATGCATACAAACATACAGACACACACATATACACATACACACACAACACAAGCACACACATATTATGCACACAGATACATACACACATACATACATGTTTTGCCTTAACTATGTATTTATTTACCATCATATTTTGATACATGTATTAGAGGAACGCTTCGGTTTCATTGATACATCTATATATGTATGCATATATACTTTTTGCACTGTTCCTTTAACAGTTATACAATTTTTTGTTAAACTGTACTGTACTATTAATTTTTGTTCTCTGTGTGTGATTATCGGTACATATACCATATTAATATTTAGTCTTCAGGTACAGCTTTAGTGTAGTGTATTTAGTATATATTACTATGTTTTCTTAGTGCTCTGACTTTATGCATCATATATTTATATCTGTTTAATTTTAGACAGTATAGTAGGTGTTAATGTTTTTAACTTATTATGTAATCAGCTGTCTTTTCACGCTTTTTAAACCTGTATTCTTTCTTACCCCTTAGACTATGATTACGGCTTAACTGCCGAAACATGTCAGTCTAGGTGGTATGCCTTGTACTTCTTGTGGATGCTTCCATATACTTTTAATTTATTTTGATAATAAAGGACCTTTACTTTTTGAAGATTGCGGTTCCGTTTCCTCTATAATCGGTATAATTTCAACAGTTTGGATACCGCTCTCTCCCAGTGATTTCCCAGGCGTCGGCAAGTATATACTATCTCTCTACCCCCTGCTACACGTCACATGTGACATCACCCCCCCCCCCCCATGCCGCTGGAAGAATACTCACCAGTACATCTATTTCACTGCTGGAATTATCTAAAGTCACTTTTTAAAAGTCACAGGGTATCTCGCTATGGAGCTTATACTGCATTTTCGTATGTGAAAGAGATGCATACATTACAAAAGTGTACGATAAAAAAATAAATTAATAATCGAACCATTCACATCAACATATGCAGGATTTGTATTGTTAAGGTGTTTTAAAAATCTTAAAATTGTTCATGAAAAATAATTTTTAATTAAAAGCGTAAAATGTGTATGTAAATGACACTGAAATAAATCATATTAAATACGCACAGCATAAATATAAGTTAAGTACACTGCAAGCGCAAAAAACACATAGATATTTAGACTTATAAGTACAAAATAAAAAGCGTAATTGTTATTTTATCATTAAATGGGCTGAAAATGGGCGTGTGTGAAATTTTCTCTCAAATCCCAGCGTAATTCTCTTAACATTTCCGTCCTACAGATCTGACAGTTTTTTCTCACAAAGTAAAAGGTGATGTTATGACAAAATACGCAAAATACTTAATACCCTAATAGGAAAACACATGCCTATGGAAATAGAGGCAATTGTAAGAGGCTATACGTATAGGGTCAGTGTGAAAACCCACGTCAGAACTGGCGAAGTTTAGATCGACCCCTTTGTCTCCCTCACCTACCAGTCCTGCTAGACCTCTGGGAAATGCTGTGAGGTATAAATAAGAACTTTAACATTGAAAGAAAAGAAAACAGCAAAATATTTTCTATTTGAAAGTAGATCCTAGCGCATTGAATTATGATTGTATTATGCATTAAAAACAAGTTATTTTGTCCTTATATATACAGATAGAATACCCTTTATCAAAACTGCTTGGGACCGGAAAAAGGTTTCGATTTTGGAATAGTTTGGATTTTGGAATATTTGCATCGTTAAAATGGGACAGTTTGGAGAATGTATGGAACCAATTGCAAACATTTTAATATAGGCAATATTTACATGTTGTAATACAGCTTATACATGTAACCTACAGGTAGTTTTATATTATTTTTAGTATTTTTGTATACATTGTACCCTCAGAAAAATAATACAGTACTGTAATCAGAATTATAACAGTTTTAAAAAAATATAAATTATCATTTGCATTTTAGAACACTAAAAACAAAAAAACATACTCAATCAGAGACGATTGTGACTTACATGCAGGGAAAAATAGTAATTTTTGAAATATTTATTTAAAAAAAAAATGTAATTAAAAAGTTTGGATTTCAGAATAAATTTGGGTTTTGGAATCCCAGATTTGGGGAATTGTACCTGTATTAAAAAAAGGAAAGGTGAAAAATATACCCACAACGAGAAGTAGGTTTATGACAACACTCCTTGTGCTCAGCACATTAGTGGTCCTTGTGTAATCCAATACACGCAAGGCGGTTATCTTTGGCTCTTCAGTCATGTTTTTTGGATAGAGCAAAGCCTGATGGATTCCATAATTTGAAGATTCTATCTACACAATCCAGAGCTAGCCTGACTCTGCACAACCTATAAACTGCTGCGCCCTATTATGTTGTTCAAACTCTTTATACTATAAGATGAATCAGTTAAAGGGAGATTAAAGCCACTTTTTTATTTATGCATAGTATACAGGTGAAACTCAAAAAATTTGAATATTGTGCAAAAGTTCATTTATTTCAATAATGCAACTTAAAAGGTGAAACTAATATATGAGATAGACTCATTACATGCAAAGCAAGTTAGTTCAAGCCGTGATTTGTCATAATTGTGATGATTATGGCTTACAGCTCATGAAAACCCCAAATCCACAATCTCAGAAAATTAGAATATTGTGAAAAGGTGCAATATTCTAGACTCAAGTGTCCCACTCTAATCAGCTAATTAAGCCATAACACCGGCAAAGGGTTCCTGAGCCTTTGAATGGTCTCTCAGTCTGGATCAGTAGGAATCACAATCATGGGAAAGACTGCTGACCTGACAGGTATGCAGAAAACCATCATTGACACCTTCCATAAGGAGGAAAAGCCTCAAAAGGTAATTGCAAAAGAAGTTGGATGTTCCCAAAGTGCTGTATCAAAGCACATTAATCGAAAGTTATGTGGAAGGGAAAAGTGTAGAAGAAAAAGGTACAGGGGATGACCGCAGCCTGGAGAGGATTGTCAGGAAAAGGCCATTCAAAAGTGTTGGGGACTTTCACAAGAGCCACCACACACAGACGGATCCTGGACATGGGCTTTAAATGTCTTATTCCTCTTGTCAAGCCACTCCTGAACAACAAACAACGTCAGAAGCGTCTTACCTGGGCTAAAGATAAACAGACCTTGTCTGTTGCTCAGTGGTCCTAAGTCCTCTTTTCTGATGAGAGCAAATTTTGCATCTCATTTGGAAACCAAGGACCAAGAGTATGGAGGAAGAATGGAGAGGCACACATTGCAAGATGCTTGAAGTCCAGTGTGAAGTTTCCACAGTCTGTGTTGATTTGGATAGCCATGTCATCTGCTGGTGTTGGCCCACTGTGCTTCATTAAGTCCAGGGTCAACCCAGCCATCTACCAGGAGATTTTGGAGCACTTCATGCTTTCTTCCGTAGACGAGCTCTATGGGGATGCTGACTTAATTTTCCAGCAGGACTTGGCACCTGACCACACTGCCAAAAGCACCAAAACCTTGTTCAATGACCGTGAGATTACTGTGTTTGATTGGCCAGCAAACTCGCCTGACCTGAACCTCATAGAGAGTCTATGGGGCATTGCCAAGAGAAAGATGAGAGACATGAGACCGAACAATGCAGAAGAGCTGAAGGGCGCTATTGAAGCATCCTGGTCTTCCATAACAACTCAGCAGTGCCACAGGCTGATAGCTTCCATGCCACGCCGCATTGAGGAAGTAATTGCTGCAAAAGGGGCCCAAACCAAGTACTGAGTACATACAGTATGCGTGCTTATACTTTTCAGAGGTCCGATATTGTTCTATGTACAATCCTTGTTTTATTGATTGCAGGTAATATTCTAATTTTCTGAGATTGTGGATTTGGGGTTTTCATGAGCTGTAAGCCATAATCATCACAGTTATGACAACTCACGGCTTGAACTATCTTGCTTTGCATGTAATGAGTCTATCTCATATATTAGTTTCACCTTTTAAGTTGCATTAGTGAAATAAATGAACTTTTGCATGATATTCTAATTTTTCGAGTTTCACCTGTATATCAGTAATTATGCACAGCAATGTCAAATATTAAACAAATGGTTTAAAAGCTTTTCAAACTGACATTTTGTTAGCAAAGTTTGAAGGTTTTTGCAGTCTAGGGGCAGACCAATTGAAAAGCCTTATCTTTTTTTCTGTAGCTAGTTAGGAACACACTGATCACTGTATAGAGAGTTTCAGTGGAAGGGAATTGGATTCTGAAAATGTTAATTGTTTTGAGAGTTAAATTACAGTAAAAGAAGACATATATTATTATGAAATATTGCATTGTTATTATTATTCAAGATAATAAAAAGGGGAAAGAACAGAAGGTATTGTGGGGCACACTTTATATTAGAGACTTATCTCAAGTAAAACATGGACCGAGAGGATAGCTCTGAACAAATGTTTAAAATGTAACTTTTATTAGTAAATATTTAAAATTAATCAGAACATACAGATACATATATAACACATTTGGATAATTTAGAAAGTTGTACTAGTATCAGTGTTAGAGCATTGGTCTTTATAATGTGATTGAGATCATCTGCAATTATCACATGAAAGGAAAACGGTAAAGATCAATCCCTAAATAGAGAGGTCATTATTTTTAGTTTTTTTACCACCACAGTCGTATCTTGGTTGGGAACAAGAATTAATATCATACTCTGAGGTTTTAGTAGCTATCCTTACAGATTATGAAACTGAAATCATAGAAGAATTAAGTAAAAAAATATCTGACATAAACACGAAATTACATAAATTTGAGTCACTAGAGAATTTTAAGACAACTTACAAGAATTTGAGAGCAGAACTAGACACCAAAGAAAAGGAAATAATACAGACAAAATGTGACAAAATAACTAGGGACATCAAAGATTTTGAAAAAGGCTGGATATTTACATGGGATGAAATGAACCCAAGACGTAGGAGGAATTATCTCCCTTCCAATAAAAATAAAGATGAAATAGCATCTTCGGAATGTGAATCCTTGGCATCAGAGGACACAGATGAGACACTAACCAATAGAACCTTACTGGTACAAAATGCTAGTGATAGACAGGCTATATTGTCAAAAAACGAGGAGGCCAAAAAATCAAAAGAAAAAGAAGGGGGGGGGGTGCAACCTAGACAGAAACCTCAGAAATAGGACCAGATGGGGTTACAAAAATAATGGGGGAACCAGGGAGGATTAGGGGAAACGCTGGTAGAACCAGGAAACCTCCAAATGATCAATCTCTCCGATAAAACCCTTACCCCCACCACATAAGTGTACTTAATAGAGGGCTATCCTTTTCCCCCACACAAAATCTAAATCACTTTGAGACTATTAAAGATCTACACTTGTTCATCAGGAAGATAGCCCTAAGGAAACTCTATACTAGACATGATAATAGCAATTTAGACAATATAGCACTATCAAACCTAGTTTCTTTTCTAGAAGATAATGATGAAGAATCTCTTACAAATTTGGACTGGCTCTCTAAAATTATAACAAAATCAACCTTCATGCCTCAGGTGACACAATTTTCAGAAATTGACACGTATTTAAAAGTAATTACTAGAGACATTCTTAAACTGGATACAAAAACATTCTCAAATTTAAATAAACAAGAACAAATAGCATTAAAGGACATACAAACTTGGTCAGACGTTATTGTGAAGCCATCTGACAAAGGTGGAAATATTGTTCTTTGGCCAAAAGATATGTACATAATTGAGACCCTAAAACAACTAGGAGACAAAAACTGTTACAAACCTCTTTTTGGAGATCCAACTTTGGACTACTTATCCATATATAAAAATATAATTGAAACTGCTAAGAAAGATAACATTATTAACAACAAAGAGCTCAAATATTTGACAGTTGAGAAACCAAAAACAGCCACCCTATATCTCCTACCTAAAATCCATAAAAATAGTCTGACACCCCCGGGAAGACCAATTGTCTCTGGCATAGGAAGCCTATGTGAACAAGCTTCTAGGTATATAGACTTCAGATTAAGGGATGTTGTGTTGTTATTACCCTCCTATGGATATCCTACGTAAAATTGAAGGAATTTTTTTGGATTATAACACTTTACTTGCAACATGTGATGTAGAATTAACCATGATTGGGGTTGTTTTGCAGCAGACTATTTTCTTAAAATCAAAGCGTCTAATTGCACAGAGAAAAATCAGTTCATAATATGGTTACTTTAGTTCGTCCTTAGCCATATTTATTTTGTATTCAATTATAGATTTTATCTCCAAACCAGAGGTACCACCATGGGGACAGCATGTGCCCCAACATAAACAAATCTGTATCTTGGATGGTGGGAACGGGAAACCGTTTTTGGTGAAAATATGGCCAAATATGCAGAGAACATCACACTATGGCTGAGGTACATAGATGATGTCTTCATCTTATGGAAAGGTGACATGAATACCTTTCAACTGTTTATGAAAGAACTAAATTCCAATGATCTAAATCTTAAATTGACGTATGAAATTAATCATGATAAAGTAACATTTCTGGACCTCAAGATCACCAGGGATATGTTTGGCAAAATAGAAACTAGCCTTTACAGAAAAGAAACAGTCACTAATTCCATCCTACGCTTTTAAAGCACACACCACGAGCCAACAAAAAGGGCAATCCCTTTTGGGGAATTCTTACACCTACGACGCAATTGCTCAGAATTGGATAACTTTAAGATGCAGGCTAAAGAATTAAAAGCGAGACTGAAGGAAAGAGGCTATCCTAATTCAATTCTTAAAAAGGCCTATCACAGATCACTTCATCTGGTAAGATCAGATCTTTTAGTACCAAAAAGAAAAGAGAACATAGACAACAAAATAAGATTCATCTGTACTTTTAATGAAGCCCATAAGTAAATCACAGAATTTTGAATAGACATATTCACATATTACTGATGATGACCTTGTTAAACAAATAGGCCAAAAAGTCTCAGTCACATGGAGAAGAGCTCCCACAATAAAAGACAAAATTGTGAGAAGTAATTTTATTAAACATGGTAACAGAAGGAAAGACAACCTAAAGGGTACCTACCCATGTGGGATCTGTAAATTTTGCACATATATCACTACAGTAAAACAAATTGAAGTATTCCCTAAAGGAACCAGGTATATTAACGATTTTTATAACTGTTGTACAAAGAACATCATTTATTGCATTGAATGCTGCTGCGGGATGATGTATGTTGGGATGTCCACCAGAGAGCTCAGGACCAGACTAGGTGAGCAACTCAGAAATATCCGGAGTGCTAAAAGTGACCTTGATAAGGGAAAGAAAATCACAACGGTAGCCAAACATTTCCTTTTAAAACATGGAGGAAGAGCAAATTTGAAAAGCTGGATTTTACAAAAGGTAAAACCAGGCATAAGAGGAGGCAATGTTGAAACTATACTCCTCAGAGAAGAAACAAAATTGATTTTTTTGGCTACAGACTATGGCCCCAAAAGGTTTAAATGAACAACTAAGTTTTGGTTCATTTTTATAGACCAATACTGGAGACTCAGTCCAAGAATGATAGCTCTAGAGTAACCAATATCTTCCCCAAAGATCACACCAATATTCCAACTAGATAACCCTGCAGCCTCTATACCCAGCATATAAGGTCAATACTGATATCACATTGATATTTTAAAAACAAACTATGCCCTATGATCTCCAAACAATATCAGAGATTATGGTTGTTAAAACATATCAAAAATTACCTTTTTCTTAAGGGGACTACGTTAATAGTATTTCCCCCCCCTTTATTTAAATAAAGCTATGTGTTTTTTCTATTTCCAATGAATGCGCTACAGCGCTTCTCTTTTCGTGTCTCTCTCCACTGCATATACCACTATTTTTAACAATATTGGAATGGATATATTTGTCTTTCAACTTATATATTATATATACTGATTTGCAAGATAATGTACATATGCATGTCCTCCCAACATAACTCTCCATCTCTGTGTACAAACGATCGTACTATATCCTTCATATGATCACAACGTCAAACAGATGGCACTAATATGTATACTGTCCATTGTGAATGAATACTATCTAAAAGTTTGCTATAATGAATAAAAATAAGTTGTAATCATCCCGTGTCTGATTACCCTCTGTCAGACGAAATGTAAACACATACGTCACGTGAGTACATGACGTCACATCCGTAATACGATTGGCAGTTACAATCAGATGTCCGGATCACACCCCTTTTCCGGATTGGCTGTTGGCTTCATAAATATGGACGTCAGACAAGGACGCTCCGTGCCTTTGAGAAATCAGTTGGCGAAACGCGCGTCAGGCATTCGCACTGCTTCTCCTGTATTCACCTAGTTGATATTAGCTCTTAACTTAATTTTGTTGGCCCTAAGTGGCATTGTCTCATTTGTATGGGGGTTAATCTAATTATTTTCTGCTACACTGGACTATATAATATTGCTTAGAGATACTCCATTCTATTGTTATTATATTGACATAAGTTTACGAACTTTGGGGACTAAACTGCTAGAATTTCCCCTAAAACTAGCTGGTCATATTATCTTAGGCATTATTTGAAAATCTATCATTTAAACCATATAGAGACACTATAAGCATCACTACTTATATGTAGTAGTTATCAGTCTTTTGACTCAGGCATACTTTTTTATACCCCATTCTCTACGGGAAAAGCGTGTGTTAGAGATAATCTGTGTTCCTCCTTGGAACACGTTTTTATACTATATTTTTCCTTTCTATGGCCTAGATTTAGAGTTTGGCGGTAGCCGTCAAAACAAGCGTTAGAGGCTCCTAACGCTGGTTTTTACCGCCCGCTGGTATTTGGAGTCAGTCAGGAAAGGGTCTAACGCTCACTTTGCAGCCTCGACTTTTCCATACCGCAGATCCCCCTACGCCATTTGCGTATCCTATCTTTTCAATGGGATCTTTCTAACGCCGGTATTTAGAGTCTTGGCTGAAGTGAGCGTTAGAAATCTAACGACAAAACTCCAGCCGCAGAAAAAAAACAGGATTTAAGAGCTTTCTGGGCTAACGCCGGTTTATAAATCTCTTAACTACTGTGCTCTAAAGTACACTAACACCCATAAACTACCTATGTACCCCTAAACTGAGGCCCCCCCACATCGCCGCCACTCTATTAAAAATTTTTAACCCCTAATCTGCCGCTCCGTACACCGCCGCCACCTACATAATATTTATTAAGCCCTAATCTGCCGCCCCCAACATCGCCGCCACCTACATACACCTATTAACCCCTAATCTGCCGACCAGACCGCACCGCTACTATAATAAATGTATTAACCCCTAATCCGCCTCACTCCCGCCTCAATAACCCTATAATAAATAGTATTAACCCCTAATCTGCCCTCCCTAAAATCGCCGACACCTAACTTCAAGCATTAACCCCTAATCTGCCGACCAGAGCTCACCGCTACTCTAATAAATTTTTTAACCCCTAAAGCTAATTCTAACCCTAACCCTAACACCCCCCTAAGTTAAATATAATTTTTATCTAACGAAATAAATTAACTCTTATTAAATAAATTATTCCTATTTAAAGCTAAATACTTACCTGTAAAATAAACCCTAATATAGCTACAATATAAATAATAATTATATTGTAGCTATTTTAGGATTAATATTTATTTTACAGGCAACTTTGTATTTATTTTAACCAGGTACAATAGCTATTAAATAGTTAATAACTATTTAATAGCTACCTAGTTAAAATAATTACAAAATTACCTGTAAAATAAATCCTAACCTAAATTACAATTAAACCTAACACTACACTATCAATAAATTAATTAAATAAAATACCTACAATTATCTACAATAAAACCTAACACTACACTATCAATAAATTAATTAAATACAATACCTACAAATAAATACAATTAAATAAACTAACTAAAGTACAAAAATAAAAAAGAACTGTTACAAAAAATAAAAAAATATTTACAAACATTAGAAAAATATTACAACAATTTTAAACTAATTACACCTACTCTAAGCCCCCTAATAAAATAACAAAGACCCCCAAAATAAAAAAATGCACTACCCTATTCTAAAATTAAAAAAGAAAAGCTCTTTTACCTTACCAGCCCTGAAAAGGGCCCTTTGCGGGGCATGCCCCAAAGAATTCAGCTCTTTTGCCTGTAAAAAAAAAAAACATACAATACCCCCCCAACATTACAACCCACCACCCACATACCCCTAATCTAACCCAAACCCCCCTTAAATAAACCTAACACTAAGCCCCTGAAGATCTCCCTACCTTGTCTTCACCACGCCGGGTTCACCGATCGATCCAGAAGAGCTCCTTCGATGTCTTGATCCAAGCCCAAGCGGAGGGCTGAAGATGTCCATGATCCGACTGAAGTCTTCATCCAAGCGGGAGCTGAAGAGGTCCATGATCGGGCTGAAGTCTTCATCCAAGCGGGAGCTGAAGAGGTCCATGATCGGGCTAAAGTCTTCTATCAAGCGGCATCTTCAATCTTCTTTCTTCCGGATCCATGTTCATCCTGCCGACGCAGAACATCCATCTTCACTGACGACTTCCCGGCGAATGACGGTTCCTTTAAGGGACGTCATCCAAGTCAATCGGAATTAAGGTAAGAAAATTCTGATTGGCTGATGGAATCAGCCAATCAGAATCAAGTTCAATCCGATTGGCTGATCCGATCAGCCAATCAGATTGAGCTCGCATTCTATTGGCTGATCGGAACAACCAATAGAATGCAAGCTCAATCTGATTGGCTGATCGGATCAGCCAATCGGATTGAACTTGATTCTGATTGGCTGATTCCATCAGCCAATCAGAATTTTCCTACCTTAATTCCGATTGGCTGATAGAATCCTATCAGCCAATCGGAATTCGAGGGACGCCATCTTGGATGACGTCCCTTAAAGGAACCGTCATTCGTCGGGAAGTCATCGGTGAAGATGGATGTTTCGCGTCGGCGGGATCAACATGGATCCGGAAGAAAGAAGATTGAAGATGCCGCTTGATAGAAGACTTCAGCCGGATCATGGACCTCTTCAGCTCACGCTTGGATGAAGACTTCAGCCGGACTTCAAGACATCACAAGAGCTGCTGGTGCAACGCCGCCCCCTGCTGAATCGCGGCCAATGGGCCACCAGCAGGGGGTGTCAATCAACCCGATTGTACACGATCGGGTTGAATTGTACCATATGAAGCCAAATCGACGATTGTTACAGAGAGTGACACATGGGCAAGCCAATGACAAGAGGTACAAGAGGCATATCTGTGCCGCCACCAATTAGCAGCTAGGTCACAGTTTATGAGCCTACCTAGGTATGCTATTCAACAAATGATACCAAGAGAACGAAGCAAATTAGATAATAGAAGTATCTTCCATTGTTATGACAAGTGTTTTTAGGACCTGCTCCAATCGCTACACCCAGAGCTCTCAGGCAGTGAAACTAGCTCCGGGGAGCCTGAGATTGGACTAAATCTATGAAACACTGCCCCTAGCTCCCAAGCCCAGGTCCTTACTGACCCGCTAACAAGACCAACAACAGATTCCATCAGTAACGCTGTGAAGGTGAAGGCATTAAACTCTAATTGGACAGAACATTCTACTTTAACAACACTAAAGGCATATGAAGCGGGGCTACAGTTGCCCTAAAGACCTCGCAGTCACACAGAGTTTCCAAACACGTCGTTGACACTGCATCTTAGAGGTACAATAATATTGAGGAGAACTATTCCAAAGAGCTGGGATATGCATTTGTACAGTTCCAGGTGCCTGGAGGATGAAAACGTTGGATGGATAGATAACATGGAAACGGAGACTTCAGTCCAAGATCCTAGGGCTGGCAATGGCTAACAATTTACTGTGTTATGTATGGGGACTACCCAGGAACTGCTCCTATGCTGCTCAATTTTTTGTACTAAGTTTAATTATGTGACACAGTCTTTTCTCTTTATTGTTTGTTATATAGGTTTACATTGCTTAGGTAACCTTTCTCCACTGTGTGGTAAGCAAGTTTTCTGACCCATGAGGCAGGTGTGGTTCAGTTTCATCTACATATGCTAGTAAACAGCTAGTAGATACTGTATGTCTCTACATATGCTAGTAAACAGCTAGTAGATACTGTATGTCTCTACATATGCTAGTAAACAGCTAGTAGATACTGTATGTCTCTACATATGCTAGTAAACAGCTAGTAGATACTGTATGTCTCTACATATGCTAGTAAACAGCTAGTAGATACTGTATGTCTCTACATATGCTAGTAAACAGCTAGTAGATACTGTATGTCTCTACATATGCTAGTAAACAGCTAGTAGATACTGTATGTCTCTACATATGCTAGTAAACAGCTAGTAGATACTGTATGTCTCTACATATGCTAGTAAACAGCTAGTAGATACTGTATGTCTCTACATATGCTAGTAAACAGCTAGTAGATACTGTATGTCTCTACATATGCTAGTAAACAGCTAGTAGATACTGTATGTCTCTACATATGCTAGTAAACAGCTAGTAGATACTGTATGTCTCTACATATGCTAGTAAACAGCTAGTAGATATGTCTCTACATTAGACCTATAAATTATGCTGGTTTTATAGCTCAGTTTTAGCAGCTCCCACTTGCCGGTGCTTTCACAATGCTCCTGCAACTCGATGCCACCCTGTTTATATCATCTATATTTTTCAAATTGATACTAGCGTTTCATGTTCTTTCTTTTGATTTTTTATGTCAATACAGGCGTATATAAATGTACTGCTTAAACCTCTGAAGTAGGCTACTGAGATACTCCATGCTACCCTTTTTACTAATAGCCAGGTACCATATTTGACAAAGCCATACTTCACTGAACCCACTATCTGCAAATACTATTAATATGCTATTGACAGACAGTTAAGCTTAGAGCTATCTTTTTTTTCTTTTTACCAAGAAGATACTCTGGGGCATATGTATCAAGCTCTGAATGGAGCTTAATGCCCCGTGTTTCCTGCAGGCTCGCCAGAAACAGCAGTTATGAAGCAGTGGTCACAAAGACCGCTGCTCCATAACCATGTCCGCCTGCTCTGAGCAGGCGGACAGGAATCGCCGCAATTCAACCCGATTGAGTACGATCGGGTTGATTGACACCCCCTGCTGGCGGCGATTGGCCACGAGTCTGCAGGGGGCGGCGTTGCACCAGCAGCTCTTGTGAGTTGCTGGTGCAATGCTGAATACAGCGTATCAGCGATGTCTGTTGCGTTCCAGGTCCTGCCAGGGCACAGTGTGACACCAGTGCAAGTCATATCTACTAAAACAGTAGTGTACATACATTTAAAAAAAACAACAACCTTTTTTTACTGTGAAATAATAGCAGTCAGTTTCCCTCACACGTGTGCGTTCCAGGTCCTGCCAGGGCACAGTGTCACACCAGGGCAACTCATATCTGCTAAAACAGTAGTGTACATTTAAAAAAAAAAAACCCTTACACTACCTGAACGATACAACATCATGCCTGATGTTTTAAAGCACGTTATTCCAAACAATTTAGTAATGTTAGGTGATTTATGCCCTTTATGGATTAAAACCAGACTCTGCATCAACTATGTAATTTTCCATGGGAGTTTGCCATGGATCCCCCTCCGGCATACCACAGTCTAGGTGTTAGTCCCCTTGAAACAACTTTTCCATCACTTTTGTGGCCAGAAAGAGTCCCTGTGGGTTTTAAAATTCGCCTGCCTATTGAAGTGTATGGCGGTTCGCCCGGTTCACCGGTTCGCAAACTTTTGCGGAAGTTCGCGTTCGCCGCTTGCGAACGCAAAATTTTAGGTTTGCGACATCACTATTTAAGAACATATCAGAGTGTGTATATACTTTAAACGGATATAATACTCATAGTAGAGACATCATATAATTGTGAATAAAGTCTTACTCTCCTTCCTTCCTCCATCATTCTAGTTAGGATAATATTGTCTCGAACATGGTAATTGATCTGAGCAACCTTGAATTATTGGAAATTGACTCCTTTACTGTAATATATTAATAGTTACAACTTGTCATTATTCCCTTCCTATTCAAGTAATCTCAACTTTTCATTTTTCACAATTTCCTGCAAAATATCACACTACAAGACGACTTAATTCTTCAGGGAGTGAAGTTTAATTTCATAACCTTAGAAAAAGAGGTATCGTACTATTATGTGCACTTTACAGTCAGGTAAGAATGATCGAGAATACTTGATTTGGTATTGTGTTGGTATTATTTATTAGTTGCTTTTGGACTTGTTAATCAGGATTTGTTATGTGAAGAATAATGCTCCGTCATACTTTGTTGTTTAGTTTGATATAGCCAGTTGAGCGTAATTTTGTCAACATGTATGTATTATTTGCTGATCCAACTTATGTCAACAGAATGTGATTGTTATTTTACGAAATACCTAAAAAAAAAAAAATTTTGATTAAAAAATAAATAAATTATATTCTCTATCTGAAACATGAAGGAAAAATATTGTGTTTCATGTTCCTTTAAAATCATGAACTCTGCTATGTAATAATGCAGTATAAATACGTACACAGCACTACAACTTTGTTTTTATTAAGACAATTTACAAACTATTCCCCTTGTTATAAGTTTACAAAGTTACAGTTCAATTGAAAAGTCCTGCTCTGTATTATCCACTCAGTACAATTTTATTTTGGTGATGAAGTTGCTTAGTCTGAGTTATTGTTTAGTGAAAATAATAATGTAGATATATACAAGACGATCTATGCATCTTGCTAAAGAACATAAAAGAGAGGGCTGGTGCTTTATGTTAATGAACTAAAGGCGAATAGCTCATACAACCATCTGTGATCCGGAGCAGTGGGCAGAAGGGGGGAGAGGGGAGAAAATGGAATCCCAGCCAAATTGTTTAACTTCCTTCTATGTTCCAAATGCTATGTCAGCGCTATCCAGCTAACCCACAACCTCCTGCTTGTGCCCCAGTGACTTATGGAATGAAAATAATGGGCTTAGAAAAAAAAAAACACTTGCAACAAATTCTATGCCAAAAACAGAACATGCTGTGATATAGCAAATATCTGGGAGACAAATCCAGCTCTGATCTTGTTGGGAAATAAACCCTTTCAAATCCTATAAAATATTGGAGACTGCTGATATATTTCAGTTCATTACTGGTAAAAAGAAATATTAATATATTAGTAGAGTGACTTTATATTGACCAGTTAAAGAGATTTAAGTACTCATTATATGCTTGCCACTGGTCTATTTTGGAGAAGCCAATTAGGTCCGTACCTTGGGCATCAGGATTTGCAGTTGATCAATATCTTAAAGGAAGCGTATAATAAACGCTAGGATTTGCCATCATTAGGAACAAGCATTAGTTTCTGTAATTGTTTACAGTGTTAAACTTACCCTATCTGTGCGGCAAGTATATTGCAATGCTAACTCAGCGCATCCGGTTGCCCGCGGCACAGCGCTTTGTCCAATGAGGTGACATTTCCACCTCTATCTGTGCTAGGATGTCAGTTGACAAGCACAGCTATTGGTTGAGAGGTGGAAACGTCACCTCATTGAAGAAGAGCGCTGTACTGTGTGTGGCCAGAAGTGCTGAGTTAGTGATATACTTGCCGCACAGATAGGGTGAGTTTAACAACTTTTTTTAGTAAATGATGACATAAACTAATGTTTATTATTAGTGATGGTAAATCCTACCGTTTGTTATACGCTTGGATTTACCATAACTTTAAAACTGAAATATATACCGGTTATGGTTTTTCCAGCAGCATACTCACATATGCTGCAAAGGCCTGTGCACCAGTCTTCAAGTTCAGAGAGCTGGCGGTGTGTGTATAGTTCAAAGAAGTAATTTTCCAGCCTCCAGTGAGATTTAAAATTCCTTTATTAATCTCTTGCAGGGTCCATCATATAAACAACGTTTCAAACCTTAACTCGGTTCTTAATCATGTCTATTGAATGGTGTGTGTATAGTGTCTGTGAAGACTTATTTTTTGCCCTACAAGCCACTGCTGACTCTCAGCATATGTGCGTATGCCACTGAAAAACATTAATAACGTTTACTAGAAGAATTTTTGCTTCTACTTAAAACCGAAATGCATCCATGCACATTTCAGTTTTGACATTTCTATCCATTTAAGGGGACATTAAAGACAAAATTAAATGATTCAAACAGAGCATGCAATTTAAAGAAAAAAAAATCCACTATCAAATTGTTCACAGTTTCTTTTATATGTGCACGTTTACTGAGACACCTGCTCCTACTAACCATGTGCTTGTATTATTTATTTTTATTTATTTATAAAATATTTTACCAGGAAGGATACATTGAGATTTCTCTCGTTTTCAAGTATGTCCTGGGTCCACAAAACATTGCATTGATACAATAGGGTACAATAAAATACAAAAACAATATTAATACATAACATATGCAAAATTAAACATAAAACGGGTAGGAAATATAGAATCAACCATGATAGGTGCATTCTGTTTTGAGATATGCAGAGAGGGATCTCTTAAAGGATATTAGGCTAGGGGAAGGTTTTAAAGTGTGCAGGAGGTCATTCTATAATTGTGGTGTTCTGTAGGAAAAGGAGGATTGAGCTGCTTTCTTTTTGTATTGAGACAAACTAAATAATGTGCTGGTACTGGATCGGAGGTTATGGGAGGTGGGAACAGCCGGGGAGAGCATTCTGCTCAGGTCTGTGATTGGATGACACCTGTCAAATGATACAGTAGATAGGGGAATGAAAGGAAACGTTCGCCTAGATTACGAGTTTTGTGGTAACAGGGGTGCGGTGCTAACGAGCAGTTTTCTCTCACCGCTCACTTACATACAGCACTGGTATTACGATTTTTTACAAACCCAGCGTTAAAAGACAAAAAGTGAGAGTAGAGCTAAATTTTGCTCCAAATTTCACTTCAATACCAGCGCTGCTTAAGTCAGCGGTGAGCTGATGTAACATGCTCATGCACGATTTCCCCATAGGGATCAACGGAGAGAGCCGGCTGAGAAAAAGTCTAACACCTGCAAAAAAGCAGCGTAAAACTCAGTAACGCAGCCCCATTGATTCCTATGGGGAAAGACATTTTATGTTTACACCTAACACCCTAACATGAACCCCAAGTCTAAACACCCCTAATCTTACACTTATTAACCCCTAATCTGCCACCCCTGACACCTACATTATTCTTATTAACCCCTAATCTGCCGCTCCGGACACCGCCGCCATCTACATTATACTTATGAACCCCTAATCTGCTTTACCCAACATCACAGCCACCTACATTATATTTATTAACCCTTAAACTGCCGACCCCAATGTTGCTGCCACCTACCTACACTTATTAACCCCTAATCTGCCTCCCCCAACGTCGCCGCCACTATAATAAACATATTAACCCCTAAACCGCCGCACTCCCGCCTCGCAAACACTAGTTAAATATTATTAACCCCTAATCTGCCTTCCCTAACATCGCCGCCACCTACCTACATTTATTAACCCCTAATCTGTTGCCGCCACTATATTAAAGTTATTAACCCCTAAACCTAAGTCTAACCCTAACACCCCCTAACTTAAATATAATTAAAATAAATCTAATTAAAACCTACAATTAATAACTAAACAATTCCTATTTAAAACTAATTACTTACCTATAAAATAAACCCTAAGCTAGCTACAATATAACTAATAGTTACATTGTATCTAGTTTAGGATTTATTTTTATTTTACGGGTAAGTTTGTATTTATTTTAACTAGGTAGAATAGTTATTAAATAGTAATTAACTATTTAATAACTACCTAGCTAAAATAAATACAAAAGTACATGTAAAATAAAACCTAACCTAAGTTACACTAACACCTAACACTACACTATAATTAAATAAATTAACTAAGTTAACAACAATTAAATCAATTAAATTAGCTAAAGTACAAACCCCCCCCCCACTAAATTACAGAAAATAAAAAACAAATTACAGATACAGGTAGCCCTCAGTTTACGCCGGGGTTAGGTTCCAGATGGAATGGTTGTAAATCGAAACCGTTGTAAATTGAAACCCAGTTTATAATGTAAGTCAATGGGAAGTGAGGGAGATAGGTTCCAGGCCCCTCTCAAAATTGTCATAAGTAACACCTAATACATTATTTTTAAAGCTTTGAAATGAAGACTTTAAATGCTAAACAGCATTATAAACCTAATAAAATAATCACACAACACAGACTTCACTTGCATTTTTTGCAAACAGTTCTTTCTATGCATTCCAATCTGGACTGATTTATAGACAGGGAGATCTTGTTCCTTTGAAATCTGCTCGATAGCTCAGGTCTGGTTAAACTGATAAATTTCAGCTTGCTTGGCTTTGCTGCAACACAAGCGGACAGCACCACCTACTGGCTATTTTAATAAATGCACTGCTTCTCAATGCTTTTCAATAGCAGTCACATGACAGGAAAAAAAGGTTGTTATTCTGAAACGGTGTAAATTGAACCGTTGTAAAACGAGGGCCACCTGTATTTAAACTAATTACACCTAATCTAATAGCCCTATCAAAATAAAAAAAAGCCACCCCAAAATAACAAAAACCCCTAGCCTAAACTAAACTACCAATAGCCCTTAAAACAACCAATAGAATGCGGGCTCAATCCTATTGGCTGATTGGATCAGCCAATAGGATGAAAGATCAATCCTATTGACTCATTGCATCAGCCAATAGGATTTTTTCTACCTTAATTCCGATATGCTGATAGAATTCTATCAGCCAATCGGAATCTAAGGGACACCATCTTGGATGACATCACTTAAAGTTACCTTCATTCATCTTTAGTCGTCGGATGAAGAGGATGCTCCGCGTCGGATGTCTTGAAGATGGGCGCCGGATGGATGAAGATAGAAGATGACGTCTGGATGAAGACTTCTGCCCGTCTGGAGGACCACTTCGCCCGGCTTGGATGAAGACTTCTCCCAGCTTCGTTGAGGACTTTGGCCCGGCTTGGATGAAGACTTCTCCCGGTAAGTCGATCTTCATGCGGTTAGTGTTAGGCTTTTTTAAGGGTTTATTGGGTTGGTTTTATTTTTAGGTTAGGGACTTTAATAATATTTAACTATTGTTTGCGAGGCGGGAGTGCGGCAGTTTAGGGGTTAATATGTTTATTATAGTGGCGGTGACGTTGGAGCGGCAGATTAGGGGTTAATAAGTGTAGGTAGGTTGCAGCGACATTGGGGGCGGCAGATTAGGGGTAAATAAATATAATGTAGGTGTCGGCGATGTTGGGGGCAGCAGATTAGGGGTTCAGAAATATAATGTAGGTGGCGGCAGTGTCCGGAGCGGCAGATTAGGGGTTAAAAAAATTATTTTAGTGTTTGCGATGCGGGAGGGCTTCGGTTTAGCGGTTAATAGGTAGTTTATGGGTGTTAGTGTACTTTTTAGCACTTTAGTTATGAGTTTTATGTTACGGTGTTGTACCATAAAACTCTTATCTACTGACTTTTAAATGCGTTAGGAATCTTGACAGGGTAGGGTGTACCGCTCACTTTTTGGCCTCCTAGGACAGACTCGTAATACCAGCGCAATGAAAGTCCCATAGAAAAAAGACTTTACAAAGTTTACATAAGTCGTTTTGCGGTAATGCCAAAGAAGTGTGCAGTGCCCCTACCTGCAAGACGTGTAATACCAGCGGTAGTAAAAAAGCAGCGTTAGCACCTGTTAATGCTGCTTTTTCAGCTACCGCAAAACTCGTAATCTAGGCCTTTGTTAGGGAAAAAAATATGTTGCTTGTTTAAAATTCAAAATAATATTATTTCATTGTCTTGCAATTGTGCAGTTGTTGATTATGCAATTGTACAGTATTTAACAGTCCTATGTAATGTAACTGCATGTAATGAGTGTGCTGGAAGCAAAATATACTATAATTTACTGTTTTAACATATTTTTGTGTTGTTCCCCTTTAAGCTTAGTAGTCTGTATAATGAAATCCAGGGAGGTATCTATCTGTATTAGCTAACAGGCAGCGTATGCAAGCTGTGTGTAACCTGCAGACCAACTGCTCACCTCCAGATGGTGAGTTTATAATATTCTATATGTTTTTTTTAATATCAAATGTTATTAGGCCAATATAGACAATAACAACAACATTGTAAATGTTAGCTGAGTGAATGGCAGATACCAGTTGCTATAACCTTCCCCAAAGAAAGCTGTTTGGTTTGTTTTTTATGGGAAATGGGGTCAGTGGATACTCTGTGTTTCTAGATGTAAAGGGACCTACAAATCAAAAATACATTTTATATATATACAGAAGTTTTGGAGAAGGGTCTGGTTTTAGTCATTTTACTCTCAAAATACTTTCTGAGTTTAAAGGGACAGTCTACTCCAGAATTTTTATTGTTTAAATAGATAGGTAATCCCATTCCCCAGTTTTGCATAACCAACACTGTTATATTAATATACTTATTACCTCTGTGACTACCTTGTATCTAAGCCTCTGCAGACTGCCCCCTTATTTCAGTTCTTTTGACAGACTTGCATTTTAGTGCTGACTCATAGGTAACTCCACGGGCGTGAGCACAATGTTATCTATATGGCACCAAAGAACTAATGCCATCTAGCTGTGAAAAACTGTCAAATACATTCAGATAAGGGCTTAGAAATTAGCATATGAGCCTACCTAGGTTTAGCTTTTAACTAAGAATACTAAGAGAACAAAGCAAATTTGATTGTGAAAGTAAATTGGAAAGTTTTTTTTTTAAAATTACATGCCTTATCTGAATCAAGAAAGTAATTTTGACTGGACTGTCCCTTTAGATAAAAATTAAAGGGATATAAAACCCATAATTTTTCTTTTATTGTTCGGATAAAGCATGCAATTTTCAACAACTTTCTAATTTACTTCTATTATCAAATTGTCTTTGTTCTTTTAGTATCTTTTTTGAAAAGCAGGAACGTAAGCTCAGTGTGCACATGTCTGAAGCAATAAATGACAGCAGTTATGCCAGAATGTTATACATTAGCAAGAGCACTAAATGACAGCTCTATTTCCTGCCATATAATGCTAAAGATACCTACCTAGCTATCTCTTCAACAAAGAATACCATGGGAACAAAGCAAATCATAAAAATAGAAGTAAATTGCAATATTTTTTATTTTTTATTTTATGCTCTGAATAAGAAAATACAGCCTATTAGCATTAGGCACAGTATTGAAAAACATTGCCTGCAAAACACATCTTTTTTTTTTAATAAAATGGAATTTTGAAACCAAAAAGTGCATTATTTTGCAGCCCAGGGACGCACACACCTTGAAAAGCAACTTAAGTATTGCTTATCACACCTTCTTCACTATGGCAATTAGGGACAGATACAAATTATTATTATTCTTTATTTATAAAGCGCCGACAGATTCCGCAGCGCTGCCCATGGGTACAAGGATAATAGAGGGCAACTGTTAGTTAAGTGAAGTTATTTTGTTGATAAGTTGGGTGATAAGCTTCGCTGAACAGAAAGGTCTTTAGGGAACGTTTAAAGGAGACATCTCGAGGAAGTGCGTTCCAGAGGGTTGGTGCCGCACGAGAGAAATCCTGTAGTCTAGAATGAGAGGAGGTGATGGTAGAGGACGCAAGAAGCAGGTCGTTGTTGGATCTTAGGGGACGGGCAGGAGTATATTTCTTGATGAGTGAGGACAGGTAGGGTGGGGCAGCATTGGTGAGGGCTTTATAGGTCAGGGTGAGAATTTTGAATTTAACTCTGTTGTGAATGGGGAGCCAGTGAAGGGACTCACAGAGAGGTGCAGCAGAAACAGAGTGTCGAGAGAGGTGGATTAGCCTGGCAGATGCATTTAGGATGGATTGGAGGGGAGAGAGGCGGGAGAGAGGGAGGCCAGTTAGTAAGTTGTTACAGTAGTCTAGTCGGGAAATTACCAGGGAGTGGATGAGCTGTTTGGTAGTTTCAGCATTCAGAAACGGACACATTTTGGAGATATTGCGTAGGTGGTTGCGGCAGGATGAAGAGAGCAGTTGGATGTGGGGAATGAAGGACAGATTTGAGTCAAGTGTGACTCAGAGGCAGCGGACTTGGGATGATGGGGAGATAGTGGTGCCGCCAACAGTGATAGAAAAATTAGAGACTGGAGTGGAGCTAGAGGGGGGAATTAGAAGTAGTTCGGTCTTGGACATATTTATTTTTAGGTGGTGAGAGGCCATCCAGGAGGAAATGCCAGATAAGCAGTCGCTGATGTGAGAGTTGACAGAAGGAGAGAGTGCAGGGGTGGAAAGGTAGATCTGGGTATCATCAGCATAGAGGTGATAGCTTAAGCCATAGCTGTTGATAAGTTTACCC
Source organism: Bombina bombina (assembly GCF_027579735.1). Lineage (NCBI taxonomy): Eukaryota > Metazoa > Chordata > Amphibia > Anura > Bombinatoridae > Bombina > Bombina bombina. Next base: position 153,640,333 of record NC_069509.1, on the reverse strand, counting down.
AGTGAAGAAGTGTAAATAGAGAAGAGTAGAGGACCCAGGACAGAGCCTTGAGGTACTCCAACAGACAGGGGCAATAGAGAGGAGGAGTCACCAGCAAAAGAGACAGAGAAGGATTTGTTAGAGAGATAAGAGTGAATCCAGGAGAGGGCAGTGTCACAGAGACCAAGAGAACTGAGAGACCGTAGGAGAAGGGGATGGTCAACAGTGTCAAAGGCAGCAGATAGGTCAAGTAAGATGAGTACAGAGTAGTAGCCTTTGTTTTTAGCAGAAAGGAGATCATTAGTAACCTTGGTGAGGGCAGTCTCAGTTGAGTGTTGGGGACAGAAGCCAGATTGCAGGGGGTCGAGCAATGAGTTGGAGGACAGGAAGTGGGTTAGGCGATTAAAAACTAGTTTTTCAAGGAGTTTTGAAGCTAGCGGGAACAGTGATAGTTTGCAGGGGCGTTAGGGTCGAGGAAGGGTATTTTGAGGATGGGGTGACCTTTGCATGTTTGAAGGAGGCAGGGAATGAGCCGGTAGAAAGGGATAGGTTAAATATGTGAGTAAGAGCCGGAGTGAGAGTGGTAGACAGAGGAGTAATTAAATGTGAAGGAATAGGGTCAAGTGGGCAGGTAGTGAGGTGTGAGGAAGACAAAAGTGAAGCCACTTCACTCTCAGTGGTTGGGAGGAGGGTGCAGAGAGTGGCAGAGGGGGTGATTGGGAGCGGAGTTGGGAGATTGCCGGTTTGTGTTGAGATGTTTCCCCGGATTGCAAGTGTTTTATTGAGAAAATAGTCAGCAAGGTCTTGAGCACTGAATGCAGATGAGGGGGGTGGTGCAGGTGGGTGGAGGAGAGAGTTGAAAATGGAGAAGAGTCTTTTAGGGTTTGAGGAGTGAGTGGATATAAGAGAAGATAAGTAGGTTTGCTTAGCTAAGTGAAGGGCAGAGGTGTAAGAGTAGAGAATGAACTTATAGTGCATGAAATCAGGTTCAGAGCGGGATTTCTTCCAGACACGTTCAGCAGTGCGGGAGCATTTTTGTAGGTGACGCATTTGTTGGGAGTGCCAGGGTTGGAGCTGACGACGTGGGGCTTTGCGAGGTTGGGGTGGAGCGAGAGTGTCAAGTGCAGCAGAGAGAGTAGTGTTATAGTGGGTTATAGCAAGGTCAGGGCAGGATATTATGGAAGTGTGGGGGAGGCGTAGTTGAATAAGATTGGAGAGTTGGGGAGCATCCACAGTGTGCAGATTTCTACTGGTGCGGGGGCGAGAGGGGGAAGTAGATTTAGTATGAGCTTCTATACTGATCATGAAATGAGTAGCATGTTGCAGGATCATTGTTCTGAAGTCTGCAATAAGAACTGCACACTTTCTGGATTAGTAGGGGAAATTTACAGAACAAGTAATCAAAATGAAAAATTATCATGTTTTTCAACATTTTTTTTCTACACATAAATATGTATGGGGAATTACATTTTGAGTTTATTGTTCCTTGCTGATAGCTTTGTAAGCCTCACTGATTATTATTTTTCCCCTTCCAACTGGTGCGAAAGCCTTGAAATTTAAAAAAAAAAGATAAAACAAAAAGATTTCAAGGCATGAAGTTGACAAAAACTTGATGCAAATAACTGTACTGAATGTTTTAAGCATAATACATAGTATAATAAGCCACAGTGTATGAAGTCACATGACTTTAAAATATAAAAATGTTTCTTGACTTACAGCTTAAGAAAATCTAAGACCATTTCTTCAATAAGGACTTCAAAGAGATAATATATTGCTGTCATAATAAAGTGAAGGTAATTAATAAAGAAAGTGGATGGGTGGGTGTACACTAATACTTAGAGATAGCAGTGCGAGCCTCCTAATAATTCTAATTCCTCACAAATTAGAATAAAGGTAGTATGTTAGAGTAGCGTTATGTTAGAGGCGCCCCTAAAAGGCTGACTGTGAAAGTGGCTATACTTTGAAAATTAGACGTAAATATTACTTTATGCGATAAATTCCTAATACAAATTACTATATAACCTCTATTATATATAGACTATGTGGGGGTGATCTAAATAGATTCTAAACCTAAAATGAGATTACACTTACGGACCCAATGCTCATTCGTGTTAAACTAATCAAAAAGATGAAATTTATATAGATAGATACAAATATGATTTAATGTATGTAAAAAATACAAAGAAATTGACAATTCAATATCTCGGTAAAATGTTTTTATGCAAAGTTACGTATAATAGTGTATTTAATTTTAACTGATAGCGACACCGGTCTAAATTTTATTGATCAATAATCAAATTTTTTACCGAGATATTGAATTGTCAATTTCTTTGTATTTTTTACATACATTAAATCATATTTGTATCTATCTATATAAATTTCATCTTTTTGATTAGTTTAACACGAGTGAGCATTGGGTCCGTAAGTGTAATCTCATTTTAGTTTTAGAATCTATTTAGATCACCCCCACATAGTCTATATATAATAGAGGTTATATAGTAATTTGTATTAGGAATTTATCGCATAAAGTAATATTTACGTCTAATTTTCAAAGTATAGCCACTTTCACAGTCAGCCTTTTAGGGGCGCCTCTAACATAACGCTACTCTAACAAATTAATAAAGAAAAACAGATAGACCATTAAAAGGGGCCGATTTATCAATGTCTGGCGGACATGATACGCTGTAGTGTATCATATCCTCCAGACATCGCTGAATGCAGACAGAATACGCTGTCAGCATTTATCATTGCACAAGCAGTTTTGGTGAACTACTTGTGCAATGCAACCTCCTGCAGATTCGCGCCCAATCGGCCGCTAGCAGGGGGTGTCAATCGTATAGGATCGAGCGCATTGATGTCCACAGGCTGAGATGCGGCCGAAGAGTTAAGGAGCAGCGGTCTTAAGACCGCTGCTTATTAACTTCTATTTCCAGCGAGCCTGAAAGCTTGCACGGAAACAGATGCATTGGGGCCGATAGAGGGGACCTTGTTAAAGCGGCCCCTAACTCTTAAAGGGACACTCGATTTAAAATTAAACTTCAAATAGAGCAGCAATTTTAAACAACTTTCCAATATACTTCCATTAAGAAAATGTGCACCGTCTTTTGATGTTTACACTTTTTGAGCCACCAGCTCCTACTTAACATGTGCAAGAAATCACAGAATATACGTATATGCCTTTGTGATTGGCTGATGGCTGTTACATGGTACAGGGGGAGTGGAAATAGACTGCTCATTTAAAGTTCAGTCTAAGGGGCCTATTTACTATGTTGCGAGAAGATCATGTCCGCGGCACATCGATAAATGCTGACATTGCACCAGCAGTTCACAATGTCCCCCCCCCCCCTGCAGATTCGCGGCCTATCGGTCGCTAGTAAGAACTGTCAATCAACCCAATCATATTCGATCGGGTTGATTTCTGCCCGCGGCCTTAGAGCAGGCAGACAGGTTATGGAGCAGCGGTCTTTAGACCTTAAGGCTCGCCGGAAACACAGGGCATCAAGCTCCAGATGTGCAAATCTGAAAGAACCGTCTTCGCACTCCACTTGCATTCACCTAGGCGCATGGGGGCGCGCTCCCGAGTGCACCAAAGCAAAGTAATAGGCGTAGTTTCACAGCCCAACCTACAAATACACCCACTTTCTTATTTATCATTGCTTTGCGTTGATAGGGAACTGAAATTTCTCCTTAAATTGCGGGTTCTATATTTCGCCATACAGGCTGAGGCGAAAACCATTATCATACATGCTTTTACATCTTGTGATGCAGTACTTTCTTTTTTTAACTCATTTTTCAAAGGCTCAACGCCAAGAAGAGACTGTTATTGCCAGAAAGTTGCACTTCCACTGGCGCACACGGGTGCCAACAGTTTTATATATATATATATATATACTGTATATATAAATATAGATAGATAGATAGATAGATAGATAGATAGATAGATAGATAGATAGATATACAGAGTCCTAGTATCCCAAATCTGGCCGGGGTAAATGGTAATGCCAATAAAGCAGGCAACACATTGATAAGTACCAATAGAATGAGGAGGAGACATGTAGGGCCTTAACCCATAACGTTTCGGTTCAAGTTAGAACCTTTGTCAAATGGAGGTCGTGACAGACAAAATAGTTAATCCAGGTGGATTCCGAAAATGGGAGGGTGGTGAAAGAATCCACTTTGGTGGATTCTTTCACCACCCTGCCATTTTTGGAATCCACCTGGATGAATTCTTTTAGCTGCACGCGCATTCTGGATGAATTCTTTTAGCTGCACGCGCATTCTGGATGAATTATTTTGGCATTCTGTTGACTGCCTCACTCTGCCAACATTCCTTTGAGGATAAGTGCGCAACTGCCGACAGCGACGGACATTACAAACACAATTATAGTATATATATATTGATATATTGATTTATTGTTTTTTGCGATCTTAAATTACTAACATATGGCAAAAACAGCACAGAAACATTATATAATATAAATATGTGCAAAATAGATACCTACAAATGGTTTTTTCATAATCAAGACATGGCGGCGTAAATATTTATAGGGATGTACTGTGATAAATAGGGAGTAAATGCTTTTTCCGACATGCAAAATTTATCATTATTACGCCCCAGCTCGCCTTTTACTAAACGCACAAAATGACATCTATTTTATTTACAGATTCAGGCGCACGTGTGCGCTTCTTCGGAGGCGAGCTTTTAATGGACCAGTAAATACAGGAGATTTGCATAATCAACAAATGCATGATACAAAGACAATGCATTAGCACTTAGGGGTAGATTTATCAAAGGCTTTGCAAACTCTGTATGTACAAAATTACATCTATTTTTTTTAGAAATTCAGTCGCACATGTGTGCTTCTCCGAAGGTGAGCTGGGGCACTGTTACAGGCGAAGCACTTACAGAGTTCGCCTAGCCTTTGATAAATCTACCCCTAAGTGCTAATGCATAGTCTTTGTATCGGGCATTTGTTGATTATGGAAATCTACTGTAGTTACTGGTCCATTAAAAGTGTAGGTCTTTCCTTTTGAGAAATTTCAAATAAAGCTAGGGTGTCAGTGTCAATGTGTTTAACAGGAGCTGACTGGGCCAGGTGGCTGGGTGGCAATTGATGGAATCAGGGCCAGCTGGGTGCAGAGCGCAGCAAACTATCTAAACCGCTGCTGCTTCCCTGACTCTGCACTCTTTCCCTCATAATGTCCATTGTCAGCCCCACACTCTGACTAACCCACACTAGGTAACACTTACCCCATGCTGGTGTTATACCAAAGCATACAGGGAAAAGGGGGAGTGAAATTGTTTAGTGCTCTCTTTGCAAAAGACGTATTGATGAATATATATATATAGAATTAAAGAGGTGCAGGTGATGTTCCTGGGCCCCTGTGTTTTATGTGCCCCCACCACTGGTGTGCAGATTCCAAAAACATCTTAACTGGGCACTTGGAAACTGGAGGAAATTCTTACCAGAAGAGATCATGCAGAAACAAAACCCCAACAGAATAAGAAGACAAGTTTCGTAGAATCAACAGCTTGTGTTTTACGTGGCTCACATGACACCAGCGCCCGTGTTTCTGGCGAGCCTTCAGACCGCTGCTCCATAACGTGTCCGCCTGCTCTGAGGCTGCGGACAGAAATCAACCCAATTGAGTATGATCGGGTTGATTGACACCCCCTGCTAGCGTATGCTGTCGGCATTTATCGATGTGCGGCGGATATGATACGCTACTTCATATCATGTCTACTCGCACATTGATAAATATGCCCCTTACTGTCATTTGTGAAAAGAAGACAAGTTGTAGGTTTGACAGATCAAGTGGCAATATTAAAGTTGTTTCTAAGATGGCAATATAAGAAAAAAGTGGCTTACTTGGGCCATGGGGGGCTGGAAGAAGCCTCATGGACCAATGAATCAGAATTTTAAATGTTTGAGAATCACCCAGGGCTTCGTGTAGGTGAAAGGATTGTTTCTCATTGTTAGCATTCGAAAGGGGGAATTTCAAGTTCTGAGTATTAGAAATTACTCAATTTTCAGAGCTTAAAGGGACAGTCTACACCAGAATTTGTATTGTTTTAAAAGATAGATTATCCCTTTATTACCCATTCCCCAGTTTTGCATAACCAACACAGTTATAATAATATACTTTTAACCTCTGTGATTATCTTGCATCTAAGCCTCTGAAAACTGCCCCTTTTTTCAGTTCTTTTGACAGACTTGCAGTCTAGCCAATCAGTGCTGGCTCCCAGATAACTTCACGTGCACAAGCACAGTGTTATCTATATGAAATACGTGAACTAACACCCTCTAGTGGTGAAAAACTGTTAAATTGCAATTGAAAAGAGGTGGGCTTCAAGGTCTAAGAAATTAGCACATGAACCTCCTAGGTTAAGCTTTCAACTAAGAATACCAAGAGAACAAAGCAAAATTGGTGATAAAAGTAAATTAGATTTCTCCTCCTGGCTGAGATATAACCAAATGGTACACTTCCTAACACGTCATACACACAGAGAAAGTCTGGGTAGGGACCTCACCCCCTTCGAACACTTATGCATCACAAAAAAGCCACATAGACGACTGATCTCACTCATCTATAAATTGATTTCAGACCCACCGGACAACCCCCTCCCCACATACACTAAAACCTGGAACAGGGAGCTTAACATAGACATAGAAAACGAGGTGTGGATCAAGTCTTTTTTACTGACAAAACAATCTTCAGTCTCAGCTAATGTACAGGAGATACACCTAAAGCTGTTGAGTAGATGGTACCTTACACCAAATAGGCTCCACAGGCTGTACCCTAAGGTCAGTCCCCTTTGTTGGAGGGGGTGTGGGGAACACGGCTCGCTTCTCCACATATGGTGGTCTTGTCCGGGTATTGCAAGCTTTTGGAATGAGGTGTTAATACAGGCTTCAGAGAGGTTGAGAGTCAGAATCCCCTATACATCCGACACAATGCTTTTTTTGAACATTCCTAAATTTAAAGAATCATACAAGCAGGCTCTTTTGCTAATAATGATAACTGGGGCTAAAAAGTTAATTCCCAAAAAATGGAAAACCCCTAACATTCCAAAATTGGAGGAGTGGCAATCAGCAGTAGAGGACTTGCTGGTTCTAGAAAGATTACACTACACTAAAATAAACCAGTTGGCCACGCATGACTTGATGCTGGCTAGCTGGAAGGGAACTCCTGTATGATCGGAAGTATACAAAAGTACACCCGCACAGTTTGGGCCCCAAGTGGGGCGTGTTTTTTTTTTTTTTTTTTTCCCTCTCCCCCCTCTTTTCTCCATTTCTGAAGACTTCCCCCCTTCTCCTCTCCCTCTCTCTTTCATTTCTGAATTTCTATAAAATGTTGTATTATCTGGCACGCTTGCTCAGTTATTTGATGAGTTTATTGTTAAGGTATAACTTTGTTATACAAAGAAAAATGTTGAAAATTCAAGCTTAAAACAGAGACACAGGACTCTAGTTAAATTAAGGTTACAGGCCTGGACTTGCATTGGGTTTTATTTCTGCACACAACAGAATGGACAGGACCTTACTCTTCCCGTTGCAATAATAATAATGCTTGTTGTCTCCATTTTGCTGTATTGTTGAATGTTTTTTACAATAAAGCTTGTTTACAAACAAAACAAAAAAAAAAAGTAAATTAGAAAATTGTTTAAAATTACATGCTCTATCTGAATCATGAAAGTTTATTTTGGCCTAGACTGTCCCTTTAACTACATGAAAATGGGGCAAAATGAATAAAGAAAATATATTGTAAATTTGTTTCATTATGCGTAACTATACAAATTATGTAAAAAACTCAATGTGTTTACTGTCCCTTTAACCCATTAACGACGCATGTCGTACAGGGTACGTCGCACACAACCTGGTCTTTAAAGACCAGCGACATACCCTGTACGACATTAGGGTTTAAAGCGGCTGGAAGCGATCCTGATCGCTTCCAGACGCTTTCCGGTTATTGCAGTGATGCCTCGACATCGAGGCATCCTGCAATAACTCTCCTTGGCCATCCGATGCAGAGAGAGCCACTCTGTGGCCCTATCTGCACCGGACATCGAAGGCCGGTATCGTTGGTGGGTGGGAGCCAGTCTGGGAGGCGGGTGGGCGGCCATCGATGGGCCGTGTGATGTGGAGGGGGGGGCGGGATCGTGGGCGGGATCGCCGGGGCGCACGCATGGGAACGCGCGCGTGCACAGGGCACGCGCATGGGAGCCGGGAACGGGTAGGGAGCGGGTGGGAACCGCTACACTGCGGAAAAAATGTGAACAGAAAGTGGGGAAAAAAAAATAATAAAAATGATCTAAGGGATCTCGGAGGGAGGGAGGTGGGGGGCAAGCTACACTACAGAAAAATTATAAAAAAAATAATAAAAAAATATATATTTTATTGTAAACTGGGTACTGGCAGACAGCTGCCAGTACCCAAGATGGCTACTAATACGTTAGAGGGGGAGGGTTAGAGAGCTGTTTGAGGGGGGATCAGGGAGGTTGGGGGCTAAGGGGGGATCCTAAACATTAGCATATGTAAATATGCAAAAAAAAACATGGCGGGGGACAATTGTGGGGTGTGGGAGGGAAGAGAGCTATTTGGGAGGGATCAGGGGGTGTGATATGTGGGAGGCTGATCTCTACATTAAAGCTAAAATTAACCCTGCAAGCTCCCTACAAGCTCCCTAATTAACCCCATTCACTGCTGGGCATAATACACGTGTGGTGCGCAGCTGCATTTAGCGGCCTTCTAATTACCAAGAAGCAATGTCTGCTATTTCTGAACAAAGGTGGTCACAGAGAAGCTTTTACAACCATTTGTGCCATAATTGCACAAGCTGTTTGTAAATAATTTCAGTGAGAAACCTAAAATTGTGAAAAATTTAACGTTTTTTTTTTTCATTTGATCTCATTTGGCGGTGAAATGGTGGCATGAAATATACCAAGATGGGCCTAGATCAATACTTGGGGTTGTCTACTACACTACACTAAAGCTAAAATTAACCCTAGAAGCTCCCTACATGCTCCCTAATTAACCCCTTCACTGCTGGGCATAATACACGTGTGGTGCGCAGCAGTATTTAGCGGCCTTCTAATTACCAAAAAGCAATGCCAAAGCCATATATGTCTGCTATTTCTGAACAAAGGGGATCCCAGAGAAGTGTTTTCAACCATTTAAGCCATAATTGCACAAGTTGTTTGTAAATAATTTTAGTGAGAAACCTAAAGTTTGTGAAAAAATTTGTGAAAAAGTGAACAAATTTTTTTATTTGATCTCATTTGGCGGTGAAAGGGTGGCATGAAATATACCAAAATGGGCCTAGATCAATACTTTGGGATGTCTGCTAAAAATATATACATGTCAAGGGATATTCAGGGATTCCTGAAAGATATTAGTGTTCCAATGTAACTAGCGCTAATTTTTAAAAAAAAGTTGTTTGGAAATAGCAAAGTGCTACTTGTATTTAGTGCCCTATAACTTACAAAAAAAGCAAAGAACATGTAAACATTGGGTATTTCTAAACTCAGGACAAAATTTAGAAACTATTTAGCATGGGTGTGTTTTGGTGGTTGTAGATTTGTAACAGATTTTGGGGGTCAAAGTTAGAAAAAGTGTGTTTTTTCCATTTTTTCCTCATATTTTCTAATTTTTTTATAGTAAATTATAAGATATGATAAAAATAATGGTATCTCTAGAAAGTCAATTTAATGGCGAGAAAAACGGTATATAATATGTGTGGGTACGGTAAATGAGTAAGAGGAAAATTACCGCTAACACCGCAGAAATGTAAAAATAGCCCTGGTCCTTAAGGGAAAGAAATTGAAAAATGGCCTTGTCCTTAAGGGGTTAAACTTAAATGGACATAAAACCCAAACACTTCCTTTCATGATTCGGATAGAAAATACAAATTTAAGCAACTTTCCAATTTACTTCTATTATCAATTTTTGTTTCTTGTTATCCTTTTTTGAAAAGCAGGAAGCTATGTTCAGGAGTGTGCACGTGTCTGCAACACTATATAGCAGGTTTTGTAACAATGTTATACATTAGCAAGAGCACTAGATGGCAGCACTGTTTCCTGTCATGTAGTGCTCTACACATGTGCACGCTACCTATCTAGATATCTCTTTAACAAAGAATAACATGATAACTATGCAAATTTCATAATAGAAGTAAATGGAAAACTTTAAAAAAATTGTTTTCTTTAAATCATAAAAGAAAATTAGTAGCTAGTGCTACTGCTACAAGCCATCAGCTGCACAACTGCATTTATGCAATCTCACTATACCATCCAGGAGTGAATATACGTGGTCGAACAGTGAGATTGCAGAAACAGTGAAATAAGGTTTTCGGCTCATTAGTTCCAAGGGTAAAAATGGCGCCATTTTACTAAAAACGTTTTGCAGGTCGAGAAATTTTTCAAAACACAGTATTGTGACTGGGAAAAGCTGCTGACATTTTTATGCAAGATATTAATATCCTAGGGAAAAAGTATATATTAATATCCTGTACTGCTATTTGTGTTTCTAAACAAAACAAGCTTTATACAATAAACACACTTAGAAAAAAATGTATAATGAAAATATTTTAGTATAATGTACATCAAAGACCCCTGTATACTATTCCCATAATTCCCCAGGCTCAATCTATGACTAATTCATTTACAAGTTTTGCTGAATGGCCATTGTATTCATGAATTGCATTTGTATAAGGTATAACTTGTAGGTTTCTAGAAACTTCACAATGGGGACCACATTTTACTTTCAGCTCTGGTAAGATACACTTGAGAGATTCTAATGTTCAAGCGGGAAAACTTTACTTGTAAAAAAAGCGCACAAATACTCACGGTAGCACTTTCACACAAGTGTAATTTAAAGGGACATTGTACACTAGATTTTTATTTGCATAAATGTTTTGAAGATGATCCATTTAAAAAAAAACACACATCTGGTAGTGGTTTTGTAACAATGTATAGTTTTGCTTATTTTTTAATAACATTATGCTGATTTTCAGGCTCCTAACCAAGCCCCACAGTGTCAGATGTATACACTCGTTTACAGACTCCTGCTGGCTTCTGTTTGTCTAATCTGTCTTTTCATATGCATGGAATGGGGGAGTGGAGAGTGTCTGCCCTTCTTGTGTTCCCAGCCCCTTTCACTGGGTGACCCAGCCTAACCTCGTCAACTGTGCTAAACTGGGAGCTTCTAAGTACGTTTTTAAAAGGTTTTATACTGGATTTGTAGATCAGTATCTGTGCATATTCTTCTTTATAGCAGTGTCTATTACATGCAGCTATATGAAAAATTGGTGTATACTGTATCTTTAATGTAAAAAGCTTGAGCAAAATTCCACTTCACTAGTCTAGACCTCCATACAGATGTTTTTTTATCTTATTTTATATTAGATGTTCGTTTTATAACATATTATCTGATTCCATTAAAATACATCATAATTGTCATCCTCTTCAGTTCACATGATTTACATCCTTTTTGAGTGTCATATAAGAGGTACAGATTATTTTGTTGTGCATAAGGTGCTTTCACGTACACAATAAAAAATATTGAGAAAAAAAGGAAAGTGGGAATATAAGATTTATTTAAATTGATAAATCTGTTTGGGAGTTTAAGAAAAATAAATATTTTTAGTTTGTCTTCAGACAGTAGCAAGTCAATTTGTGCTATGATCCCTAGCAATACTTTATAAGTGGTATAAAGTGCGGAAAAAAAACTACTAACTAGCACTATAAGTAATGATGGTAATAAATTACTCTGCTGTTGGGCATCAATTTGTCAGGAAACAGTGCATTCCTTAGGCAGTTATGCAGAAGATATCAGCTTTAATAACAAATAACATTTTTTCAGGATGCCGAATGGATTTTGGAATTTAATAATGTTGTGTAAATTGCCTGCGAGGAGGTGTGTTATCAGCTGGTTAGAGACCTGTGCTTTCCATCAATTGCATGTGGTTGGTCTAAGGTCAAGGTTAGAGATGTGACCACAGCGTCAGCATGCATGTCTGAAGCGCACAAACCTATTACTATAAAATCACAGGGAAGTTAAATAATTCTGATTCATTTTAATGTTGAAAATATTATTAGATTTGTTGGAAAATTATTTTAGCAATAGATCTGCAGTTAAGTAAATGTAAATGATATTCTGCAGCATACAGGAGTATTTCAGTCCATTAGGAATTCATATAGAATTCAACAATGGAATTTCAGTCTATCAGAGACACAGGTACAAAACACTCAAAAATGTACTTTGTAGCATCTAAAAGATAGTAATGAATTATAGTGCAATTTTTATTAAATTGACATCCCTGTGCTGAATAAACACAAAAAGCAATAGATATTTAGCTACAGTATTAGTTTTATCTTCTGCTAGATTCAATGTAAATTAAAACACTACAGTAACTGTTTTTCATTTAAAAGCGCTTTATCATGTTTAACTATTGTTGTTTCATATACATGATACAAAAAAAGGTTTCATTAATCAGAAAAAGCATGCAATTAAAACAATTAAAAGGACAATGTACTGTAAAATGTTGTCACCTTTATGTGTCCCCAGTGATCAATTTTACCTGCTGTGGTGCATTTTTACATTTTACAAATGGCTCATTTACCTTTATTTTGTCATATGAAATAGCTGCCTTTGTCCCCCACCAAGTTAAACAAGACTCTGCCAAAGAAATTGCACTCCCAGTTGCTCTAAGTACTAGCTTTTGTGTAAACAGAAAGCGATAAGATAAGAAGGTTATTGTGCATAGAAATAAAGATAAGATAAGGGTGTCTACTCTCCCTAAAAGCTCAGCCCTATTGAAAAGGGTTGTGATTTAAACTAGCAAAAATGTCTATTTCATATGGAAAAGAAAAGCTAAATGAGCATTTTCACATTTATTTTATAGTCTGCTGCTGGCATAACAAGTCACTGAAAATAGCATTAATGCTAGCACTGCTGCCATATAGTAAGAGGTACATTTGTAAATTGGAAAACATTTTTATTTATAAATGTACTCTATCTAAATCATGTTATTTTGAGTACCTTTGAAAACATATTTTGGCCTTTGAACATCTCTGCTTTTTTTAAAAAAAAGGTTTAAAAATTATTTACTTCCTCAGTTCACAAACTTTTGTTTGATTAAAGTCACTAAAGTTAAAATACAAGTTTAATGATTCAGATAAATTATGCAGTTAAAACCCCTTTACATTATACTAACATTATGAAAACATGTAGATTATTTTTATATGAACACTTTCCGAGACTCTAGCTCCTACTGAGCATGTGCAAAAGTGCACAGTATATATGAATAAGCATTTTGTGATTGGCTGGTGGTTGTCACATGATACAGGGGAGGGAAATTTGGATTAACTTTGAAATTTGTCAGAAAATATTTTACTGCTCATTTCAAATTCAAATTAAGTGCTATTGTCTTTGTATTGTGTATTTGACAGTTATTCAGTTCTACTGTAAAATTAGAAGTCCTTCAAATGTTTAAAATATAGCACAGAAATCAGAAATTTAAACTATGAAACCTCTACACAGATAAAAAAAAATCAACGATCAAGATGTTTGTAATTGCAATTCAGTGTATAGATATAAAAACAATGTTAATGATAAAATCCCACAAAATTATCTGAGGTTGTTAATTGCTGTCCACTGATATTGAGCTTGATTACAGGTAGAGTGTGACCAATAGTTATGGGTGCATTAGATAGATAGATAGATAGATAGATAGATAGATAGATAGATAGATAATAGGTAGAGAGATGGATGGATGGATGGATGGATGGATGGATGAATAGATGGAGGGATGGACAGACAGACAGACAGACAGATAGATAGATAGATAGATAGATAGATAGATAGATAGATAGATAGATAGATAGATAGATAGATAGATAGATAGATAGAATGTAGTAGCCATATTGGTCCAGTAGTTGAATGTCAAAATAACAAGAGTATTGAAGTATGCAGTAATACCTTTTTTTATTGGACTAACATTACATAGTAAAAGACAAACATTCAAGATATGTAGCATCACTGATAAATATATTAGAATTTGTTCAGATCTTGGAAAAAGGGGGCTATGGGGACAGGACAGGAGAGATAGCTGAGAGAATTTGCAGAGGGTAAATAGCAGATTAGTCTGATGCTGAAAAATGCTGGGGGTGAGGGGAACAAACTGGCAGGGTAAGCACTGGATAATCTTAAAAAAGAGACTTACATGCTGAGATATACTGTATGTATATAACATGATCACGTATAGGCAAGGACAATATACAAGAAAATAAAATCTGCCCTGAAAGTACCACGAGAACAAACTACCTCAATACATAATAAATACTATAACAGAGTTGGACACCATGTCACACAGACTGGCCTCTCCATTGGAAACCTCACAATTAAAATACTGAAAGAGAACTTTAAAATCACCCAGAAAACATTTTAAATGAAAATGGTGACATATTTCGACATGATTAGCACAAAACTTAAAGAGACAGTTTATACTTGGTCATCTTAAAGTGAATGTAAAGTTCCATCAAGTAGTGCCCGGTTCTTAAAAATACTATAAAAAACAGGGGCACTTTCATTGATGAAACTTTTTATTGCACCATATTTGTAGAAATACTTACCTCTTCGTATTGAAAGCCGGATCGCTGATGATGTCGCTTCCCCGCTCGTCGCAAGCCTCTTCCTACATCAGAAATGACAATTCCGGCCTTCCTCCATTCACGGCGTTGCTGCAATGCTTCCCCCGGGGGGAAGCCGTGATTGGAGAATGCCAGAATCGTCATTGCTGATGTAGGAAGAGGCTTTGTGATGGGCTGGCGAAGCGCTGGAGCGGCTTTCAAGACGAAGAGGTAAGTATTTCTACAAATATGGTACAATGTAAAGTTACATCAATGAAAGTGCCCCTGTTTTTAATAGTATTTTTAAAAAAACGGGCACTACTTGATGAAAGTTTACATTCACTTTAATGTGTTTCCTTAGATTAAGCTGCAAATAGACTCCTCCGCCCTTTTCTATATCATGCAGCAGGAATGGTAAAAAGTTATTTTAAAATGAATATTGTTTCTGGCCATTTTGAAATGGCTGCCAAGCTCAGCTTACTGATGACATCATGATCTGGGCTGCATATGGCATCCAATCACAAAAGGCTCACTAGTTGGATGCAACAGACTGTCAATGCTTTTTAGCAGAGTGCCTAGATGCAGCCCAGATCGTGATGTCATCAGTGGGCCAAAAACACTATTCATTTTTAAAATAACTTTTTTACCGTTACTGCTGCATGACATACAAATGGTGCAGGAGGCTATTTGCAGCTTATTATCTGGTAAGACTTTAATGTAGATTTCAGCTTTTTGCCACATTACCAAAACTTTATATAATAAGTCACCTGACATCTGTCACTGGCCTTTACACATATATACATATTAACATCAGTGACTGCCTGTGCATTATACATATATGTTATAAACATACAGTGTATCTCAGCATTTTTCAGAATCAGCCTGATCTGCTATTTACACTCTGCAAATTCTCTCAGCTATCTCTCCCACCTCCTGCCCTGTCATCATAGCCTCCTTCTTTACAAGTTATCAATGAGCACATGTTTATCATATTGATCAGTATTGCTTCAGACCCGAGGACAAAAAAAATTAAATTAAAAAAATTAAAAATATTAAATTAGATTTAAGCTGGATTAAAGAAATTTGTGGGCTGAGTTATAATGTTTAGGGGTGGAGTCACATGTATTTAGTGAGTGGGACGGCTGTTACAAAGGCAGGACAAATGCGTGAGCACAAGCCATTTATCTTTTGTCTGTACAGGTTGGTGTTTGGGCTCAATTGAGGCAGTTTGACAAAGTTGAAAAATAAAAAAGGCTGGCTCTATGGTTTGCTCTTTCATATAAAAATGTGTTGAGTTTAAAGGGACATGAAACCTAAACTTTTTCTTTTATAACTCAGATAGAGCATTGGATTTTAAACAACTTTCCAGTTTAAGTCTATCAGATTTGCTTCATTCTCTTGGTATCCTTTGTTGAAAGAGTAGTGTTGCACTACTTGCAGAACACATCAGGTGAACAAATGATAAGGAGCATACAGTGGGGCAAAAAAGGATTTAGTCAGCCACCAATTGTGCAAGTTCTCCCACTTAAGAAGATGAGAGAGGCCTGTAGTTTTCACCATAGGTATACCTCAACTATGAGAGACAAAATGTGGAAACAAATCCAGACAATCACATTGTCTGATTTGGAAATACTTTATTTGCATATTATGGTGGAAAATAAGTATTTGGTCACCTACAAACAAGCAAGATTTCTGGCTCTCACAGACCTGTATCTTCTTCTTTAAGAGGCTTCTCTGTCCACCACTCATTACCTGTATTAATGGCACCTGTTTGAGCTTGTTATCAGTATAAAAGACACCTGTTCACAACCTCAAACAGTCACACTCCAAACTCCACTATGGTGAAGATCAAAGAGCTGTCGAAGGACAGCAGAAACAAAATTGTAGACCTCCACCAGGCTGGGAAATCTGAATCTGCAATAGGCAAGCAGCTTGGTGTGAAGAAATCAACTGTGGGAGCAATAATTAGAAAATGGAAGTTATACAAGACCACTGATAATCTCCCTCGATCTGGGGCTCCACGCAAGATCTCACCCCGTGGGGTCAAAATGATCACAAGAACGGTGAGCAAACATCCCAGAACCACACGGGGGGACCTAGTGAATGACCTGCAGAGAGCTGGGACCAACGTAACAAAGGCTACCATCAGTAACACACTACGCTGCCAAGGACTCAGATCCTGCTGTGCCAGACGTGTCCCCCTGCTTAAGCTAGTACATGTCTGGGCCCGTCTGAAGTATGCTAGAGAGCATTTGGATGATCCAGAAGCGGACTGGGAGAATGTCATATGGTCAGATGAAATCAAAGTAGAACTGTTTGGTAGAAACACAACTCGTTGTGTTTGGAGGAGAGAGAATGCTGAGTTGCAACCAAAGAACATCATACCTACTGTGAAGCATGGGGTGGCAACATCATGCTTTGGGGCTGTTTCTCTGCAAAGGGAACAGGATGACTTATCCGTGTACATGAAAGAAAGAATGGGGCCATGTATTGTGAGATTTTGAGTGCAAACCTCCTTCCATCAGCAAGGGCATTGAAGATGAAATGTGGCTGGGTCTTTCAGCATGACAATGATCCCAAACACACCGCCCGGGCAATGAAGGAGTGGCTTCGTAAGAAGCATTTCAAGGTCCTGGCCAGTCTCCAGATCTCAACCCCATAGAAAACCTTTGGAGGGAGTTGAAAGTCTGTGTTAACCAGCGACAGCCCCAAAACATCACTGCTCTAGAGGAGATCTGCATGCAGGAATGGGCCAACATACCGGCAACAGTGTGTGACAACCTTGTGAAGACTTACATAAAACGTTTGACCTCTGTCATTGCCAACAAAGGATATATAACAAAGTATTGAGATGAACTTTTGATATTGACCAAATACTTATTTTCCACCATATTTTGCAAATAAATTCATTCCAAATCAGACAATGTGATTGTCTGGATTTGTTTCCACATTTTGTCTCTCGTAGTTGAGGTATACCTATGATGAAAATTACAGGCCTCTCTCATCTTCTTAAGTGGGAGAACTTGCACAATTGATGGCTGACTAAATACTTTTTTGCCCCACTGTATATATAAGTGCAGCCACCAATTGCTGAGGGCCTAGAAAAAAATGGTTCCACCCCTGCTACAAGTGTACAGCAAATAAGTTCAAGTGCATCTGATGTAAGGGTCTACAGGACTTTATAGGCTTCACAAGACTGATAAAGGTGCCACAAAGGGAAAAACAACTCTGTTCCGCAGAGGCGTGTCATCATTTCTAGCTTATAGTTGTGTTGATGAGGATTGATTCTTCAGCAGGAAAATGATCCTAAAACACATCCAAGTTAAGCATCGGAAGTCCATGGTCGACCAAGAAGTGCTAACATGCATTGCTTTCACTCTACAATCACCAGACCTTAACCACATTGGACAACTTTGGGGAAATTAGAAAAGGTAAAAGGCAAAACACCCACTGGGATGCTCTAAAGGAGTGCTGGAATAATGTGGATAATACATTTCTGCACAAACATGTAGAATTAATAGGGTTGTCAGACCAGGGTAATTGGTCTGATCTGAGGTCGTAGATGGGCACATAACTCATAGTGGATCCCATGTGGTCTATATACAATCATTACCCTAGCTTCCATTTTCCTAGGATCATCTAATAGTGGTCCTGTATTTTTGTGGTGGGCAACTAGCAAACCGAAGAATCAATGCCAGACTAAAAGCTATCATTAACACAAATGATAGTCATACCAGATATCAAGATTTTCTGATTTTTACTATGAACTAACATATATTTTTTTTTACTTTTATTATTAAACGTGATGGGGCTGATTTATCATTGCCCGAATCTGCCCCAATGCAGCTTTTCCCGCGCAAGCCGTCATGCTCGCCGGAAACAGGAGTTAAGACCACTGCCTCTTAACTCAAACACCTCCTCTGAGTCTGCGGTCTGCAATCCACCCAATCGTGTACGATCGGGTTGATTGACACCCCTGCTAGTGGCTGATTGCCGTGAATCAGCAGGGGACTGCATTGCACAAGCAGTTCACCAAAACTGCTTGTGCAATGTTAAATTCCGACAGCGTATGCTGTCGGCATTCAGCGTTGTCTGGCGGACATGATCCGCTACAGCGGATCATGTCCACCAGACATTGATAAATCGGCCCGATGTATTATTGTCACATATATGACCAAGTAGATGTGATACAGCACTGGAAGAAAACAAATGTATTTTTTTGTGATGTATCTGTCACATAAGAATATTATGCAGGTCATCCATTTAAAACACACTTATATAAAGTTTAGTATTTAGACCACAGAAATTTCATTTTGAATTCAGGTATGAATGCTTGTAGCAACAGCATTTCAATAATAATAAAAAAAAAGGTAATTATTAAAATTCATAAACCTTAAGTTTAAATCAGGAAAAAAGAAATGGTTAACTTTTTTTATAAGGACATAAAAATATTGATGAATAAATTATATGATAGGACAGAAAGGCTTTCGTAAAAAAAAAAAAATCTGTTTTAATAAACCAAAGAAAGCTTTGCAGAATGATTATTCACAAACCTAAGATTCTCTTTTGACTTCTGAGTAGAGCGCGAACACTTTACAATGAGTAGCAATCATTATGAATTCTTTTAGAATTCATTGTCAAAACAGTAATTTTGATGAAAGTATTTTACTATAATAAATGTAGGCTGTGAAATTCCATAGGAATCACTCAGCGGTAGATAATTGCTAAAATCTTTCCTGTGCTGTTACCATATTTTTGCATTATCTGTAAGACATTTTGTTATGTAAATACCGATTCCAAAAGCATATTATACAATAGCATTGAAAAGATATGCGTTTTCGATGAAAGCATTTCTAAAAAGCCATTTTTTCGAAAGTTTGCCATCTTTTGCCCGCAAACATATGCAAAGCCTCCCACACAAATTGAAACAGCGACTGACATTGTTTTTTTTTTGTCTCTTTACGCTATAACTGCAGTAAGATAAATGTTCACGATTACAGACTAGAGACATGTGGTCCAACATATGTGTTGATAACCGAAACAGATATTGTAACACATTTTGCCAGATATAACGAATATTGTTTTTAATAGAAATACATTAAACTGTTAGTATCTGCGATTGTTCAAGATACTTTTAAACATCTGGAAAAAAATCATGTAAAGGTGTAAAAAATAACTCCTGTTTAAAGTGATTGGTAAACTTCCCCTTTGTATAAGCAGATCCGGAATGTAAACAATTATTTTAGATGGAGTTTAAAGGGATAGTCTAGTCAAAATTATACTTTCATGGTTCAGATAGTGTAGACATTTTAAGCAACTTTCTAATTTACTCCTATTATCAATTTTTCTTCGTTCTTTTGTTATATTTATTTGAAAAAGCAAAAATGGAAGCTTAGGAGCCGGGACATTTTTGGTTCAGCACCTGGGTAGCGCTTGCTGATTGGTGTCTTAATGTAGCCACCAATCAGCAAGCGCTAACCAGGGTGCTAAACCAAAAATGGGTTGGCTTCAAAGTTTACATTCCAGCTTTTTCAAACAAAGATACCAAGAGAACAAAGAAAAATAGATAATAGGACTAAATTAGAAAGTTGTTTAAAATTGCATGCTCTATCTGAATCATGAAAGTTTAATTTTGACTTGAGTATCCCTTTAATTTATCGATTTTAATGAAGATATGCTATAGCTTACTTTTTTATGAAGTGTTGAAATTCTAATATCCTGCGCTCTGGCCACCCACTTTAAAAATATATATTTTTTTGTGAGCAAATGGTTTTAAATTTTTTTCAATCGGCATTGTAGCCACAAAATAATTTGTGTGAGTGTCGTATTAGTAGAGCGTTCACTGGAGAACAGTTTAAACCATTAACTTACAAAAAAAAATTACTTTTGAAGTGGGCGGCCGGAGTGCAGGGTATTAGAATTACACGCTTTCAACACTTTCAACTGTTATCGCTTGCTATTGTGCATTTAAAACAGCTTAAAGGGACAGGAAACCACAAATATTTTTTTTCATGATTCAGACAGAGCATGCAATTTTGAACAACTTTACAATAATCTTCAAACATCAAATTTGCTTTATTCTTTTGGCATCCATTGTTGAAGGAGCAGCAATTCACTACTGGGAGCTAGCTGAACACATTAGGTGAGCCAATGACAAGAAATATACATGTGCAGCCACTATCAGCAGCTAGTAACCAGTAGTGCATTGCTGCCCCCTAGGCCTACCTAGGTATGCTTTTTAACAACGGATACTAAGAGAATGAATCAAATGAGATAGAAGAAAACTGGAAATTTGTTTAACGTTGTATACTCTATCTGAATCATGAAAGTTGCTATAGAAATAAATAAAGGGAAGGGTTTTTCCATCCATAATGTGATCGTCCTACAAACATAAATTCAAAGAAAAAAACAAATAGTTCATTATTAGGACTATTTTAAATAATAAAAAAAAACTACAACATCCTGATTGCATAAGTCTGAATATCCCACCCAAATTATACTTTACGGAAGCATCTTTTGCACTAGTTACAGCAGAAAGTTTTTGGACCTGATGACTATAAACTTGCCAGCATGGAGAGAAATCACTCAAAATATTTGTAAAATATTTTTTAACCTTATATTGCAATATATT
Organism: Bombina bombina; assembly: GCF_027579735.1. Classification (NCBI taxonomy): domain Eukaryota; kingdom Metazoa; phylum Chordata; class Amphibia; order Anura; family Bombinatoridae; genus Bombina; species Bombina bombina. Next base: position 153,619,094 of record NC_069509.1, on the reverse strand, counting down.
TGTCTCTCCTTTACATATAGAATACGCTAGATAAACAGCTCCCAAGCTAAAATGCACCTTTCTACAATAATTTGAAGGACTTCGTTATACTGATGAGACATCTTAGATCATCCATGATCTCACCAGAATGGAGAGCTTTAGATCATCGTCTCTTTGTGAATAAGTCTAAATTAACGTTGAACATCTAGACTTTTTTAGCATTCTTTGCAAAAAACTTCAAGTTCATTCAAAATGTGAGGGGATCTCCTGTCTAGGCCATTCCACAGGTATTCAATGGGATTGAGGTCTGGACTCTGATTAGGCCATTTTTTCTGAAGCCATGCCTTGGTAGACTTGGATCTGGGCTCTTGTTGGAATTTGAAATTCCTCTTCATTTCAGCTTTCTGACAGTGGCCAGCAGATTTTGTGCCAAAGTTCATTACCCCATTTCTCTTCACAAAAGACCCTGACCCAGCTGAAGAGAAGCAGCCCCAAAGCAGAATGCTACCATCACCATGCATTAAAGTCGGTAGTGTTCCTTGGACAATTATTTTTTTTGCTTTGCTCTAAACAAATTTTTACTATTTAGGCTGAAAAGTTCCTCCTTTGTCTCGTCAGACCTTAGCTCATTTTCTCACGTTTTGAGGTGACTAAATTAGGCTTTTGGCATATTTTAGATGGGTTGGGTTTTTGTAAGAAATAGTTTCTGTCTTACCACCCTGCCTCATAGCCCAGATGTGCAGAACATGAAAGATGGTTGTGAAATGTGAGGAGTGACCAGTACCTACCTCATGACCAACTCTCTTCATTGCCTTCTCCAAGAATGAAACAGCCAACATTCATTCACTAGACTCTAAACACCGACTGTGATGGATCCCATGGAGTATTAAATGACAGTGTTAATATTGTATTTCAAAGCTGTATGAGTCACCAAGCTTGATGATACTTTTGTACTCTTCTGGTGGAGCACTAAATGGTATATAAGTATATTCAATTTTTATAACGTATTTATATTAAACAACCGGCATCCACTAGTGTGATATAGTGTAACAGGTGTGTATGTGTCCTTTCCACTGGCGTATATATGCTCTGAATATATATCTTTATATTCTCTTCCAAACAGATATAGAATACCACAATACACAGTCCCCACACCGGTATCCAAAAAATGACTTTGTAATCACAGTAAATACTTGTATAGATTCCGGTCCTACTCACCGCAGGAAGGGCAAATTTCAGTGTTAGTGGTTGGAGCTCTGATCCGAGTTGATTCTTCTTGGTTGACCTTACACGCTGTACACACCTGCAGGTTAGCTCAGTGATTGACTGCTATGCAGACTATGGTAGCTTTGAAAAACACACTGATCGTAGGATGCATACACCCCTCCTCAGCGTTTTCCTTGCGCTGACATGATGCATAAGAAATTCCAAAAGAAGTTAGTGGAGGTGAATGCAGGCAGCACAACTTAGTTAAAAATTAGTAGACTTTATTAAATCATTTTAAAACTGATATAAGCACAGATACAATGTTACCCAAACACACAGGGGGAAAGACTGCCTTCCGACGCGTTTCCTGCTCAAACTGAGCACTTCATCAGATCAGCACTGATGAAGTGCTCAGTTTGAGCAGGAAACACGTCGGAAGGCAGTCTTTCCCCCTGTGTGTTTGGGTAACATTGTATCTGTGCTTATATCAGTTTTAAAATGATTTAATAAAGTCTACTAATTTTTAACTAAGTTGTGCTGCCTGCATTCACCTCCACTAACTTCTTTTGGAATTTCTTCTCCAAGAATGTCCCAGTTTCCCAAAATAAACCAGTGACTGCTTATCCACACCGCAGACTAGATATATTCATTCGTTTTCATACGAATGCGCATTCATCACAAAAATGGGATATTCATATCTTTTTAAGGAAACGCATATCTGAAGAATGCACCAATGAAAATGAAAGAAAACTAAAAAAATATGAAAATCGTCAGTATTCATTCGTTTACTCATTTTTTTTTTTTTAAAGGTTTAGTAAATATCTAAAGGGACATTGTACACTAGATTTTTTTTACATAAATGTTTTGTAGATTATCCATTTATATAGCCCATCTGGGTATGTTTTTGTAAAAATGTATAGTTTTGCTTATTTTTAAATAACATTGTGCTGATTTTCAGTCTCCTAAGTCCCAACGTTTTAGATGTATACTGATGTATAAAGACATATATGCAGTGGATGGGCAAAGGCCTGCTCACATCCCCTTTCAGTGGGTGTCACAGTCTAACCTCATCAACAGTGCTAAACAGGGAGCTTCTAAGTAAGTTTTTAAAAGGATTTATACTGGATTTTTATATCAGTATCTGTGTATATTATTATTTATAGTAGAGTCTATTACATACAGTTATATGAAAATGTGTGCATACTGTCCCTTTAAAGTGCTCTCCATGCTCTGGAGAACTCATTAAGGGTAAGAATTGTAGCTACAGGTGAACTTTTCACCTGTGGCTTTGAAACATTTATTTTTGTTTTAATAAAAAGGAATGTAAATGTTTAATGAAAATTTAGTTTTTGTTTTAAACGAAACAAACATCAAATAGTGCAGCCATCTAATATTCGGGGAAACGAATTTCCATCCAAAAATACATTTTCTGGGCAGAACTTGTCTACCGCAGACCCCATCAATGACATACCCTGACTCCCACACTACTCCATACCATCAGTCTATCATGATTCTACTCCTGGGTTGCCATTATTAAAGGGACACTCAAGTCAAAATTAAACTTTATTAAAGCACAAAGTTTTAAATAACCTTCCAATTCACTTCCATTATCTTAATGTGAGCAATATTTTTATATTTACACTTTCTGAGGCACCAGCTCTTACTGAGCATGTGCAAGATTCACAGAATATACTTATATGCATTTTGTGATTGGCTGATGGCTGTCACATGATGCAGTGGGAGGGAAAATCGAACTAACTTTAAAATTTGTCAGAAAGAAATATAATACTCATTTGAAATTCAAACTAAGTGCTTTTGCATTGTATTTTTATTATGCATTTACTGATTATGATATTCTACTGTATTTAGTGGTCCTTTAAGCCCCCAGAGTTTATCCAAGAAATCTTAGTAGATGTGTTATGTGTCTGCGCTTCCAGCAAATTTTGTAGTTTTGTATTATGATCAGTGGATTATAATCAAAACGTTACGCAATTTATGTTTTGGGGATAAAAATACGTTTTACATTAGAATCCACACAAGAAAACAAAAACAGAATGAAATTCCAGGAAACCTGAATTATTAATGTGATTTAAACTCTTCTAAGTTACAAAAGTTTATTTTTCTAATAATTACCTATTTTCTAGGGTAATGGAACTAATTGGCTTTTATGTTACTTTAAACCTGGACTGGTTCAGTTTGCCCCATGGCCTGAAGTCTTTTAACAGCCTGATTAACAAAATCACCAAATTGTCTTCTGGAGATCAGGGATTTGACAAGTCTCATTATTAAATACACTGTGGACTAGAAATGTGAGAATCTCCTCCCTCCCCCCCGATTCCTCCTTGACTCCACTGTCTGTCACATTGTGAATCCAGAAACTGCCATATGGGAACCAACTAGAACTTTGGACCAAATTTAACAGGGTAACATCATGGTTTAGATAATTGGAGTAAACATTTGTTCATGGTTTCTCAGCTAATTTGGTTTTGTTTTGCTTGGCTGTGCTGTCAGTGATATGACTTTGGAGGACATGCCTATTCCAAGTCCTGGCTACAATACCTATTGTGTAACTGGAAATAAAAATAGCAACTCATTTGTGCCTAGAAATTTATATTAATAATGATCTACATTCTCCACAGGAGATTATTTATCAAGGGAACAGAATTGACACATTTGCATATTTATTTGGTTTTGAAGAATATTATTATTAATAATATAATTACTGTAATAATAATACTCAGTGTAGTTGTTAGTACTATTATTATTTTTATTATTATTAATAATAATAATAAAACATAGGCTTGAAAACAAGGTAAATAATAACACTATTGTTATTATTATTAATAATAATAATAATACATGCAGTAGAGTAATAATAATAATAATACAGTACAGTAGTAATAATAATAATTATAATAATACATACAGTACAGTAGTAGTAGTAGTAATAATAATAATAATAATAATAATAATAATAATAATAATAAATAAATAAATAAATAAAAGTAAAGTTTTAGTAATAATAAAACAAATAATATTGCTATTATAATATTGCTATTATTATTATTAGCTTATTATTTATCTAGTTTTGAAGCCTATGTTTTATTATTGTTTTTATTATTTATTATTATTTATTCATAATAATAAAATTACTGTAATAATAATACACAGTGAAGTTGTTAGTTCTATTATTATTATTATTATTATTATTATTATTATTATTATTAATAATAATAATAATAATAATAGCATTACTTTAATAAGAATACACAGTGTAGTTGTAAGTACTATTATTATTATTATTATTATTATTAATAATAATAATAATAAAAATAATAAAACAAACTTCAAAACTAGATAAATAATAAAAAAAATAGCACTATTATTATTATTATTATTATTATTATTATTAATAGTAATAATAATAATCATACATACAGAAAAGTAGTAGTAGTAATAATAATAATATTAATAATAGCAATTATTATAATAATAGTTATTATTAATATTTGAAATTATATTGTGCATTATTATTAGGGATCAAATTAATAAATTATGATGTGTATCATTACAATATAATAAAAATAACAATTAATTCAGTCTAATTTAAAATAATTAAAATTATTTTAAATAAAATAATAATTAAGCATTTGAATGAGGGTGCATGTACAGCAAATATAAGTATGCTGCTGAAACAGTGATAGCTTTTACTAAAAATATGTTTAAAGTACATGATGCAAAATATGACTTGCTTATCTGTGTGAAAGAAGTCTTTGAACATCTCATTGTCACACACATATACTATTTTTAAAACTGTGATACAATAGATTATATTAAACTTGTTTAAGAAGATTATAAATCACTTTGGGTATCTGTAACTGAATCAGTTTCTTGGCTTTTGGCCTTTTGCTATATTTTAATGGAATGCATCAGTGACTCCTAATATTGTTATTAGGGTAATTTTAAGGAGAGAGTTATGGGACAAAGGGAGAGAAGAATGCAAATCATAAGGGTGTAAATAAAGCTAGCATTGTTGAAGATTAAAAAAAATAAATATAGAACCTGGGTTACACTTGCTAATTGGTGGCTAAATGTAGCCACCAATAAGCAAGCGCTATCCAGCCTGCTGAACCTAAAATGGTCCGGCTCCTAAGCTTTTATATTCCTGCGTTTTTAAATAAAGATCGCAAAAGAACGAAGAAAAATTGATAATATGAGTAAATTAAAAAGTTGCTTAAAAGTGCATGCTCTATCTGAATCATGAAAGAAATTTTTTGGGTTTAGTACCCCTTTAAGGCTTCTCAAATATAGATCTGTGGCCCTTATGCTTTAGAACTTTGGACTGTAATAAAGTTTGAAGGTGACTTGTATGATCCCACTCAGAAAGTTCAAGAGACATAAAGTAAAAATTACACTGTCGTGATTCAGACATAATATGCAATTTTAAGAGACTTTTCAACGTACTTCTTTTATCAATGTACTTTGTTCTCTTCCTATCTTTTACTGAAAAGTGTACCTAGGTGTTTGGTGGCTATGCACATATGCCTTTTGTCACTGGCTCACCATATCACTTCAGCTAGGTCCCACAAGTGCATTGCTGCTCTGCAGCTGACTTTAAAGCTATTTGCAGGGGTTAAAACACAGTTATATAGAAGCAATAGTGCAATAATAAAATGCTGTTTAATTGTTCATAAAAAAAGCAAAATGGACGAGTTAGTTACAGCATTTGGCCAAATGGTTTAAGCTCAGGACCGCATCAAGGTCGGTTCCTCCCCGAGTCCCTACCTAGTGCCCCACAATACCTGCCTTCAACCAAACACACTTATACAGGGAGTGCAGAATTATTAGGCAAGTTGTATTTTTGAGGATTAATTTTATTATTGAACAACAACCATGTTCTCAATGAACCCAATAAACTCATTAATATCAAAGCTGAATAGTTTTGGAAGTAGTTTTTAGTTTGTTTTTAGTTATAGCTATTTTAGGGGGATATCTGTGTGTGCAGGTGACTATTACTGTGCATAATTATTAGGCAACTTAACAAAAAACAAATATATACCCGTTTCAATTATTTATTTTTACCAGTGAAACCAATATAACATCTCAACATTCACAAATATACATTTCTGACATTCAAAAACAAAACAAAAACAAATCAGTGACCAATATAGCCACCTTTCTTTGCAAGGACACTCAAAAGCCTGCCATCCATGGATTCTGTCAGTGTTTTGATCTGTTCACCATCAACATTGCGTGCAGCAGCAACCACAGCCTCCCAGACACTGTTCAGAGAGGTGTACTGTTTTCCCTCCTTGTAAATCTCACATTTGATGATGGACCACAGGTTCTCAATGGGGTTCAGATCAGGTGAACAAGGAGGCCATGTCATTAGATTTTCTTCTTTTATACCCTTTCTTGCCAGCCACGCTGTGGAGTACTTGGACGCGTGTGATGGAGCATTGTCCTGCATGAAAATCATGTTTTCTTGAAGGATGCAGACTTCTTCCTGTACCACTGCTTGAAGAAGGTGTCTTCCAGAAACTGGCAGTAGGACTGGGAGTTGAGCTTGACTCCATCCTCAACCCGAAAAGGCCCCACAAGCTCATCTTTGATGATACCAGCCCAAACCAGTACTCCACCTCCACCTTGCTGGGGTCTGAGTCGGACTGGAGCTCTCTGCCCTTTACCAATCCAGCCACGGGCCCATCCATCTGGCCCATCAAGACTCACTCTCATTTCATCAGTCCATAAAACCTTAGAAAAATCAGTCTTGAGATATTTCTTGGCCCAGTCTTGACATTTCAGCTTGTGTGTCTTGTTCAGTGGTGGTCGTCTTTCAGCCTTTCTTACCTTGGCCATGTCTCTGAGTATTGCACACCTTGTGCTTTTGGGCACTCCAGTGATGTTGCAGCTCTGAAATATGGCCAAACTGGTGGCAAGTGGCATCTTGGCAGCTGCACGCTTGACTTTTCTCAGTTCATGGGCAGTTATTTTGCGCCTTGGTTTTTCCACACGCTTCTTGCGACCCTGTTGACTATTTTGAATGAAACGCTTGATTGTTCGATGATCACGCATTAGAAGCTTTGCAATTTTAAGAGTGGTGCATCCCTCTGCAAGATATCTCACTATTTTTGACTTTTCTGAGCCTGTCAAGTCCTTCTTTTGACCCATTTTGCCAAAGGAAAGGAAGTTGCCTAATAATTATGCACACCTGATATAGGGTGTTGATGTCATTAGACCACACCCCTTCTCATTACAGAGATGCACATCACCTAATATGCTTAATTGGTAGTAGGCTTTCGAGCCTATACAGCTTGGAGTAAGACAACATGCATAAAGAGGATGATGTGGTCAAAATACTCATTTGCCTAATAATTCTGCACTCCCTGTATAAAGACAAGGGTTACACAGCCTTATGTAATTTTTCGAGACTAGGGATGGGCGAATGTTTCTAAAAATTCGAAATTTAAAACGAATTTTGATACATTCATTCGTTAGAATCGAATTTCGAATGTTTATATAACATTCTAACATTCTATTTTCAAATTTTCGTTTTCGAATTTTTCAATAAAATTTGAAAATATTCGTTCGAATAATATACTGTTTAGCTATGTATTCATTCAATTTTGAAATGTAATATTCGAAATTGATTGTGGCATTCGAATTCGAATGTGACATTCAAATTTGAAATAGTATTTCTAGTCTACAACTGTGTTTAATAAATGTAATATTCGAATTTGAATGCTAAATTCGAATTTCACATTCAAATTTGAAATAGTATTTCTAGTCTAATACTGTGTTTTAAATGTGATATTCGATCGAAATAGTATTTCTAGTCTAATACTGTGTTTTATAAATGTAATATTCAAATTCAAATGTGACATTCGATTTGAATGTGATATTCGATTCGAATGTGACATTTGAAATAGTGTTTCTAGTCTACAATTGTGTTTTATAAATGTAATATTCGAATTTGAATGTGACATTCGAATGTAACATTTGAATTCGAATGTGACATTCGAAAACTGTAAACAACATTCAAAAATCGAATTTTTAAGAATATTCGTTCTTATCAACATTCTATGATGTTTTTCAATAATATTCGTTCTAACATTCGAATTCGGATATAAACACATTCGCCCATCCCTACTCAAGACACATACAAAACACAGAAACTGGCTAAACTCTCAAACTGGATCGAATACTCATCACATGTCACTGCAAAACTCACAGCCATCTATCTATCTATCTATCTATCTATCTATCTATCTATCTATCTATCTATCTATCTATCTATACACTGAACACTGTTATATTCAGAATATATCCATAGTGTTACCCACAGAGCTTCACATTGCTTACTCTATACTGAAGCCTCATTGCAAATGCTCATATGTATATACTGTATATTTTTTACCAGCAAAGTACCTATAGCTAATATGCAGTTCGCAGTCAGCCCTGCATTCTCTCAGAGTTCTTCTCTGTATCACTTTGTACCCCTCTAAACTGGTGCTTTATGGAGAAACCGGTCTTCAAATCACCTAGGACTAAACACTCAGGTAATATGTACGGAAGAGCTATTGCCTCAAGCAGATACGCTAAGTATAGAAGACTGTCTTTCAGGGCAGATGGTCCAGTCGCCAGACAAATTGTTTAGTTACTGTTGACAGCTAGGCATTTTGTTGCTAGACTGTAATACAGATGGGAATCATCCATAAAGTGACCCTGTGTTTGTGCAATAATAAACCATTTTCCAGTTTATGAATATATTAGGATCTAGTTACGTAGATGTTCACCCGTCTCCTTTGTGAGGCACCAGTTATAATATTAATAAGAATCATCAGATTTCAGGCCTAATAGGTGTCATTATCTTGAAATTGGTTTTCAGATAGTCTTTATAGAATTTTTGTTGTTGATATTGTCAAACAGAGACTGCTGTAAGAAAGCAAATTGGTTGCAGACAGTGAGACCTATTAGCATCCAGTTAAATTTCCTTTCCATTTGGAAAATACAGTAGTGAATTTTTTTTAAGTCGCTTACGTAAAGAACTATCATGGAGATCCCGTAGCCCATAAAGGGATAATATACCCCTCTTAATTTTGTAAAAAAATTGTGCTTGTCCTACGCTCCCTAGAGAATTACCGAGGTCAATGAACAAAATCTGTAAACTTCAAAATGCTGCAAATTATCTAATCCAGCAAATTGATTTGCTTTTTGGCCTCATTAGGGGGCATGGAATATGCACAAAATTTACACAAAAGCAGGAGATATTTAAAGGGACACTAAAGTCAAAATTAAACTTTCAAGATTCAATTATCACATTGTGCACAATGTGTGTCGTTTTATAGGCACATTTTTGGAGGCACCAGCTACTACTGAGTCTGCTATTGGCTAAAGGCTGTCACATGATACAGAGGCCTGGTAAGCTTAAAGGGACAGTCTAGTATAAATTAAACTTTCATTATTCAGATAGGACTTGTAATTTTAATCAACTTTCCAATTTACTTTTATCATCAAATTTGCTTTTTTCTCTTGGTATTCTTAGTTTAAACTAAACATGGGTAGGCTCATATGCTAATTTCTAAGCCTTTGAGGGCTGCCTCTTATCACATATTTTTAAAATCTCTTTTCAACACAAAGAGACAGAAAGTACACTTGGGTCATATAGATAACACTGTGTTCAGGCACAGGGGGTTATTTAAGATCTAGCACAAAACAATGCTAAATTTAAGACAATAGATAATAAACAGTCAGTCATGTGATCAGGGGACTGGAAGAAGGTTCCTAGATACAAGGTAATCACAGAGGGAAAAAGTGTATAAATATAACTGTGTTGGTTATGCAAAACTGGGGAATGGGTAATAAAGGGATTATCTATCTTTTTAAACAATAACAATTCTATGGTAGACTGTCCCTTTAAATACATTTTACATTTTTTAGAGAAAAATCTACTGCTAATTTAAAATAGTAAATGCTATTACATTGTCTTTTTATTGTGCACTGGCTGATCATGTAATTGTACTGTATTTTATGTTCCTTTAATGTACCTTTATAACTGGGGTGTAAATGGTGGTTGCACATAGCTCCATGGGTAGAGGCAGTGGCAGTTCCAGAAGCTCTATTTAAGGGGGGAAACAATCCTGTAGGTGGAGTTTTGGTTAATTGGTGGGCAAGAATGGGAGGAGGCAGAGTCATAGGTATTCTGAGGGTGGAGTCAGGCATACCAGGGGGGTGGCTTGCCCAAAAACACAGGGGCAGGGAAATATATATTTTTAACCTTTTTATCCTAAGACCAATGGGGGCTCAAAATAGAAGAGTGGGTGCTTATCTAAATCACAATGTTGCTTAAAGGGACATTAAACACTAAATACAGTATTGATATTATGATGTACATAGAGCAAATATTAGCCTGAGAATAATATATATACATGCATTTTTTTTAAATTACATTAGTTTTTTTAAAAATTGAAAAATGTTAAAGTCCATAAAGCAGCGGGTGCCGCCATATTGTAACTTAAGTTTATTTTTCTGCAAAGGCCAATTAGGGATAGTTATAAATGGCTTACTATAGTGAGCAACCAATGACTGTGTGAATTACAGCTGCGTCTGCACTTCAACTTTTAACAGGAATTTGTGAAGCCCACAATATTCAGAATTAAATTACAGAAAAAGGGAACAAAATAAATATTTAAAGTATATTGCAAGTTGTTTTACTATGTACAATTAAACATTTTATATTAATATCTCTAGGTATTTAATGCCCCTTTAATTAGCTTAATTCTTGTATAGAGCGGAGCAAAAAGATATACAAGGAAGTGATTGTCTTTTAAATGTATGGATTTTGAAACCTTTGACAATTGAGGGGTGCTATAAAAAATTATTAGGGATGTTCAGGACTTTCCAGCATCTCAGAGAGGTGCCACTGGGTGGTCTTTTAAATAATATAATATATTTAAAAGCTTATTAGGCTGAGGGTAACTGACAGATTCGTCTGCCACATTGTATGTTGAGGAATAGCTCAAAGTGCCCAATTAAAGTAATTCAAAAGCAATTCAGTGTGAAAGAGAACTGATTCATTAAAGCATTTACTACATATTTGTGCCTCCCTAAAAACATGTGAATATGCATCATATTACAGAAACTGGAGATGTGCTCCATTCTTTACAGAATGAAGAACAATGTCTAGCAATCCCACAGGAGAATCAGCCTGCTTCCTCTTTAGTAAAAATTAAAAATATCTGGCATATACCAATGATAAAAGGAAAACTGTGTCTGAGCTTTAAAAAGAAAAAGTTCCAATGTCTGTCTGTATTTCTATCCATCTATCATCTATCTATCTATCTATCTATCTATCTATCTATCTCTATCTGTCTGTCTAGCTGTCTGTCTGTCTATCTATCTATCTATCTATCTATCTATCTATCTATCAATCTATCTATCCATCTATCTATCTATCTATCTATCTATCTATCTATCTATCTCTATCTGTCTGTCTGTCTAGCTGTCTGTCTATCTATCAATCTATCTATCTATCTCTATATGTCTGTCTAGCCGTCTGTTTATCATCTATCTATCTATCTATCTATCTATCTATCTATCTATCTATCTATCTATCTATCTATCTATCATCTATCTATCTATCTCTATCAGTCTGTCTATCTGTCTGTCTATCTATTTATCTATCTATCAATCTATCTATCTATCTATCTATCCATCCATCTATCTATCTATCTATCTATCTATCTCTATCTGTCTGTCTAGCTGTCTGTCTATCTATCTATCTATCTATCTATCTATCTATCTATCTATCATCTATCTATCTAGCTATCAATCTATCTATCTATCTATCTATCTATCTATCTATCTATCTATCTCTATATGTCTGTCTAGCCGTCTGTTTATCATCTATCTATCTATCTATCTATCTATCTATCATCTATCTATCATCTATCTATCTATCTATCTATCTATATAAATTTGTTTTTGGAACATTTAAAAGATATAAATGCACTGAATATTTGAATGGCATACCAGTTTGACAAACCTCTCCAATATATAGAATTCTGTTGAGGTGGTTAGACAAGCTAAAGATAGCTATTAAAATATTAGCGAATAATATTTTCTTTATATACATTAAATGATAAAATTGATATTATAGAGCTTTATCTTATCAGAGAGTTGTCGTTAGTATCAGACAATCTATGCCACTGAATTCTGTTTAGTTAATTTGCTGTGTTATCACACTTTATTAATGCACCGTAAAGGTACATAAACGTGCAATAAAAAATGAGTTTGAGCATGTTATTTTTGCACTGTTGCCTGCAAATAACTTGGGGTTAGATTACAAGTTTTGCGCTAGTGAAATCAAGAGTGCGATAACATGTTTTGTGTGGCCATGGTAAAGCGCTCTAACCAGAGAAGGGTTAGGGTGCCGACTTCACTCAAGCACAACCTATACTTTCAATGGATACTGTGACCGTGCTAATTTGCGCTTATATTACAAGTTGAAAGTATAGGTTGCGCTTGAGTGCAAGACGAAATGGAGCTAGGATATTTAGCGCACCTTGAGAACTGAAGTGAACGGTAAGGGTTAAAAAAAAATTGCTCAAAATCACTTTTTAATACAAATATTTAATACAAATAAATAGGATGAGAGCTTCTGAAATCCTATTGGCTGTTCAAAACAGCCAATAGGATGAGAGCTTCTGAAATCCTATTGGCTGTTCAAATCAGCCAATAGGATTTCAGTAGCTCTCATCCTATTGGCTATTTTGAACAGCAAAAAAAGGAGAATGCTCAGTCCTGACCTGTATTGATATGTGACTGCAGCAGTGTTAAGAATTAATATCATATGCGTAATGCAGTATGCTCAGAGAAAACAATGTAATTGTTAGATCAGTATCAATCACAGTTACGTAGTGTATAGTAAAGCTGTTTGGCAATACAACCCCCTTCAGTGTAGCATTTTGTGAATTTGAAGCTGGCACATACCTCTCATAGTCCCAAGTTGGTCAGATAATACTGCAGAGGATGGGGTCGGGCTAGGTCAATATCCTCTAGCCATCGGATGTACTCCTGAGTAGTGTGCTCGGGTGATGCCGCGTCTAGCTCCTCCTAGTAGTGACGTAAGGACAGAGGCGGCCAAACCATAGGTGATACTCACTATATTGAAGGGGGTTGTTCTCTGTTTGGAAACTCCGCTGACAGCCAGGTGAGTGCCGAGGCAGTATGTAAGGTGTATGTTCCAGTCCTCCGGGCATACTCTGCCATAAATCCAAAGAACAACAAAAGGCGAGGACGATCAGGAACAGTAAACCAAGTGGTTTGAACAGCCAATAGGATTTCAGTAACTCTCATCCTATTGGCTGATTTAAATTTGAAGAATCAAATCAGCTAATAGGAATGCAAGGGACGCCATTTTGAAATGGCTACCCGCGCAGGATTCGGATCCAGGATAGCTCTGCTCCACCGTGTTGAAGATAGAAGACGCCCCCGGGATGAAGACCTTGCCGCCTGGATTAAAGGGACAGTCTAGTATAAACTTTCATTATTCAGATAGGACTTTTAATTTTAATCAACTTTCCAATTTACTTTTATCATCAAATTTGCTTTTTTCTCTTGGTATTCTTAGTTTAAACTAAACCTAGACAGACTCATATGCTAATTTCTAAGCCTTTGAGGGCTGACTCTTATCACAGGCTTTTTAAATCTCTTTTCAACACAAAGAGACAGAAAGTACACGTGGGCCATATAGATAACACTGTGTTCAGGCACAGGGGGTTATTTAAGATCTAGCACAACACAATGCTAAATTTAAGACAATAGATAATAAACAGTCAGTCATGTGATCAGGGGGCTGGAAGAAGGTTCATAGATACAAAGTAATCACAGAGGTAAAAAGTACATTAATATAACGGTGTTGGTTATGCAAAACTGGGGAATGGGTCATAAAGAAATTATCTATCTTTTAAAACAATAACAATTCTATGGTAGACTGTCCCTTTAAGACCTCGCCACCTGGGTGGAGATGGATGTCTGGACTTCAGAAATCGTGAGTAGATCTTCTGGGGTTAGTGTTTTTTTTTTTTAATTTTTTGGGGTGTTTTTTTTTTTTTTAGATTAGATTAGATGTGGACACTTGGAAAAGAGCTGAATGCCCTTTTAAGGGCAATGTCCATACAAATGCCCCTTTAGGGGCAATGGGTAGCTTAGTTTCTTTTTACAGTTTTAGATTAGGTGTGATTGTTTTTATTTTTGATAATTTTGCTTATTTTTTGTAATCTTAGTGTTTCTTATTTTTTGTGATTTTAGTGTTATTTTTGGTAAACTTAGATTTTTTTAAATTTTTCATAGGATTTGATTTTTTTTAGCTGTAATTTAGATATTTTAATTGGTAGATTTTTTTTATTTTATTAGAATAGTAAGGTTAGGTTAATTTATAGTTTAATGATAGGTTTATTTTTATTTCACAGGTAAGTTTTATTTATTTAAATAGAGTTATATTGTAATTTTAATTTAAAGTTAGGGGGTGTTAGGTTTAGGGGTTAATAGTTTAATTTAGTGTTTTGCGATGTGGGGGGTGGCGGTTTAGGGGTTAATAGGTTTATTTAGTGGCAAAGATGTGGGCGGCCGGAGATTTAGGGGTTAATAACTTTATTTAGTGGCGGCGATGTCGGGGAGCAACAGAATAGGAGTTAATAACTTTATTATAGTGGTGGCGATGTTGGGGAACGGAGGTTTAGGGGTAATATATTTAAATAGTTTTGGCGATGTGGGTGGGCAGCAGATTAGGGGTTAATAGGTTTATTTAATAGTCCCGATCTGGGTGGGCGGCAGGTTAGGGGTAAATAAGTTTAATATAGTGTTTGAGATGCGGGAGGGTTGTGGTTTAAGGGTTAATAGGTAGTTTATGGGTGTTAGTGTACTTTGTTACACTTTAGTTATGAGTTTTGTGAAACATTTTTGTTACGCAAAAACCATAACTACTGCTCTCAGATGGCGGTATGGCTTGTGTCGGTATAGGCTGTAACGCAAGCATTTTAGCCTCACTGCACAACCTGTAATACCGACGCTATTGAAATCCAACGCAAAAACATAATTTTTTTGAGTGCAGGATTGACGTTGCATTAGAGGCTAAAATGCTGGTGGTATAGCTATACCGACATGACTCATAATATGCGTTCCTGGCCATTACTCTGAAATTACCATTTTTTCAGCGTTAAAAGCCGCAACGCAAAACTCGTAATCTAGGTGATTTTCTTTTATGTTAAGAACATTGGAATTTAAAGTATTCATAACTACTTTCAACTTAACTGCAGTTGTTCTAACATGGGCGCCGATTTAACAAGCTGTCAATCGACCCCAATGCAGCTGTTTCCGCGTGAGCCTTCAGGCTCGCTGGAAACAGCAGTCAAGAAGCAGCGGTCTTAAGACTGCTGCTCCTTAACTTGTCGCCTCCTCTGAGGCTGCGGACATCAATCCGCCTGATCGTATACGATCGGGTTGATTGACACCCCCTGCTAGTGGCCGAATCTGCAAGGGGCGGCATTGCACAAGCAGTTCACCAGAACTGACTGTGCCATGTTAAATGCAGACAGTGTATGCTGTTGGCATTCAGCGATGTCTGTCCGCTGAGTGGATCATGTCGGATAGACAATTGATAAATTAGCCCCATGGTGTTGGGTACACAAGCGATCAATGTTAGTTTTTTTGTACAGCACGCTTCATTGAAGTCTATGGGGTGAATGCATTAATGTGGTTGCAGTATCTAAAGTCCTGAAGTTAGCGTGCATCGGGTTTCACTCTTGTGCTAACTTTTAACTTTTAGCTTGTAATAAGCTCTTACCTGGCATACAGAAATCAACCCGATCCTATACGATTGGGTTGATTGACATCCCGATTGGCCGCAAATCTGCAGGGGGAGGCATTGCACAAGCAGTTCACAAGAACTGCTTGTACAATTCTGAATGCGGACAGCGTATGCGGTCCTTT
>NC_069509.1:153582918-153597918 GCF_027579735.1 Bombina bombina | reverse complement strand
GGGAAGAAGAGGTCCTCCAGATGGGAGGAAGTCTTCATCCAGATGGCATCTTCTATTTTCATCCATCCGGCGCGGAGCGGCTCCATCTTTAAGACATCCGGCGCGGAGCATCCTCTTCAAACGACGTCCAACTGAAGAATGAAGGTTCCTTTAATTGACGTCATCCAAGATGGCGTCCCTTGAATTCCGATTGGCTGATAGAATTCTATCAGCCAATCGGAATTAAGGTAGGAAAAATCCTATTGGCTGATGCAATCAGCCAATAGGATTGAGCTTGCATTCTATTGGCTGATTGGAACAGCCAATAGAATGTGAGCTCAATCCTATTCGCTGATTGCATCAGCCAATAGGATTTTTCCTACCTTAATTCCGATTGGCTGATAGAATTCTATCAGCCAATCGGAATTCAAGGGACGCCATCTTGGATGACGTCATTTAAAGGAACCTTCATTCTTCAGTTGGACGTCGTTTGAAGAGGATGCTCCGCTTCGGATGTCTTGAAGAGGGAGCCGCTCTGCGCCGGATGGATGAAGATAGAAGATGCCGCCAATTTAACATTGCACACAAGCACTATTTTGCGCTTGCGTGAAACCCCGCCGCCTGGCTGCGCACAGCCAATCACATGCAGGCATGAGTTGTCAATCTCCCTGGTTGGACGAGACTGGGGAGACTGAAATTCTCCACCTAAGAGGTAGAGAAGAGGGTAGGGAAGCAGCAGTCTGAAGACCGCTGCTTGATAAATCCTGACTGTTCTCTTGTGAGAAGCTGCAGTTGAAGGGAGGTGAAGGGCTTGATAAATCAAGCCCGTAAAGAGAAGTGCTCTCTCACAAACGAACACCAGCTCAATAACTTGTTAGCTTGTTCTACAGTGATTTACCACCCAGGAGCAGTTTATTTTAGTCCAATAATGCTTTCCACAGAAAAGAACTTTCCTGAAGTATTCTCGTGGTACCAGGGGTACCCTCTTACCTGGGCACAGATGGGGGCCTCAGCAGGTGCTGGCACGGCACATCCTCCCCCACGACTGTCATGGCATTCGTGGGTGTATGTACTGCTGTGCACGTGTGCAAATTTGCGGGTGCATGTCTGCATGAATTTGCGGGTTTCTCCGCGGGTGCACAACACTTTCCCGGCTCCTGACAGACAGGGGGAGTGTTCTGTGGCAACACCCTTGTCTCCCATAGGTGCCCAGGTGACTGCTGCACCTGCATTACCTGAGCAATGGGGGTGTTCCTGGCCCTTGCAGGGTTTAAAGGGTTGACAGCCCTCTCACTCATTGCTGAGTTATTCTGCTGGCTGATTCACAGACACTAAGCACTTATCCTGTTTCCTTACCTTTTATTCTGGATTTCCCTGGCTTTTAACCTTTGGCTTGTTTTTGATGTTGCTTCTTTGCTGCCTGCCCTGACCTTGGATACTCCTGACTTTGATCTCTGCTTCATCCCTTGCCTGTTGGGACGCCTTGGACTTTGTCTATTTATTGTTCTCTGCCACTGGGTTCTGCTCCTGCTTTGGGAAGTTTCTCTTCCCGCTACATAATAGCTCAGCCCTACCATGGAACCCGCAAGAACACCTGACCCACTGGCTGCGCTTACCCATCAGCTGACTGCTATGACACAAGCCATTCAGGAGTTGCAAGCAAGCCAGGAGAGCCTGTTTCAGAGAAAGAGACCAGGAGCATTGATCTGCTGCAGCTGCAGCTTTACCTCCTCTGCTCCTCAACCATCTCCCCTGTATGAGGCCTCTGTACCTGAGCCCACTGTCACCCTACCAAAGAAGTTCACATACAAGTGCTCCGACAACCATGCACCACCTCTTGTGAACTGCTGTTTTCACTCAAGCCTCGTACCTATGCCACGGACTTTGTAAAAGTGCGCACTGCCATCTCCCTGCTGTCTGGTCATTAACGGACATGGGCTCATCAATTGCTGCATATTAGAAGTCCTATCCTGGAGTCCTTCATAACAGCAATGAACACCCTCTGTGATGATCCATTACGTTCAGCCACAGCACGGAACACCCTCTGGTCCCTGAAACAGGTAAAAAGACCAGTAGAGGAATACATAATGGAGTTATGTGAAGGCGCTCCTGATACTGCCCTTAATGACGTGACCCTCATAGACCAGTTCCGGCTCGGATTGAATGATCACCTGAAGGATGAGCTAGCGCGGATTGGAGTTCCTGCCACCCTAGAGGGGTTGACCCTGACTGTCACACAATTGGATCGTCGCTTCCGTGAGAGACGGCAAGAAACGTTCTGACTCCTTCCTTCCTTTTGCTACCGTTACATCCCCTTCTGTTGGAACTGAAGAGAAAAGTGAACCGATGCAGATCGATTGGTGCATGGGCCACTGACAGCTATGGAGAGGAACACAAGAAGTATAGCCCAGCACTCACAGTCTAATGTCAGGGTGCACGCTGCAAGGATCCTGCACAGATCCCAAACAATATCAGCAAATCCAAATGAAAAGCAGCAGCAGCACCTTAAGTATGCATCAAAATCCTTTTATTGGTTTCGGTCAACAACTGACCTTAATCATGTTAAGGTGCTGCTGCTGCTTTTCATTTGGATTTGCAGCTATGGAGAGGGCCAGAAGATGTACATTCCACCTCTGCCTCTACTGTGCTAAGTCTGGCCATGTTCTGAAGTGAAAGACTGTCCTGCAAGACCTTCAAGCCATCTGTGTCAACCTTCCTATATATAATACCTCCTCTTACCTTACCATTCCTGTTATCCTACAGCTGGGAGATGGCATTTGCGTGTGCATGTGCGGCTGAAGTGCCCAAAATTTTCCCGGCTCCTGACAGACAGGGGGAGTGTTCTATGGCTACACACTTGTCTCCCATAGTTGCTCAGTTGACTGATGCACCTGCATTACCTGAGCAACGGGGCCTTCCTGGCCCTTGCAGGGTTTAACCTGGACAGCCCTCTTACTCATTGCTGAGTTATTCTACTGGCTGATTCACAGAGACTAAGAACTTATCCTGTTTCCTTACCTTGTATTCTTGATTTCCCTGGATTTTGACCAGTGGCTTGTTTTTGATGTTGCTTTTTTGCTGCCTGCCCTGATCTTGGATGCTCCTAACTTCGATCTCTGCTTCATCCCTTGCCTGCTGTGACACCTTGGACTTTGTCTATTTATTGTTCAATGCCACTGGGTTCCGTTCCTGCTTTGAGAAGTTTCTCTTCCTGCTACAAGTATATAAATCTGATCTAACAAGGTCAGTCACGCCCTGAAATACCAGGCAATCCCTCTCTGAACAAGGAACATGGCAACCCCAGACAATTGCTTAGCAAAAAGCATCATAAGTAAAAAAATTCACCAAAAATCATTCTATATAATCTTTCACAAAATGTCACCTATTTTTACACATACCCATTTCTCTTATTTATTTTCGGCTAGATTTAGAGTTTTGTCGGTAACGACCCGCATAGCTAACGCATGCTTTTTTTCTCCCGCTCCTTTTAAATACCGCTGGTATTTAGAGTTCACAGAATGGCTGCGTTAGGCTCCAAAAAGGGAGCGTACAGGCATATTTACCGCCACTGCAACTCTCAATACCAGCGGTGCTTACGGACGCGGCCAGCTTCAAAAACGTGCTCGTGCACGATTCCCCCATAGGAAACAATGGGGCAGTTTGAGCTGAAAAAAAAACCAAACACCTGCAAAAAAGCAGCGTTAAGCTCCTAACGCAGCCCCATTGTTTCCTATGGGGAAACACTTCCTATGTCTGCACCTAACACCCTAACATGAACCCCGAGTCTAAACACCCCTAACCTTACACTTATTAACCCCTAATCTGCCGCCCCCGCTATCGCTGACCCCTGCATATTATTATTAACCCATAATCTGCCGCTCCGTACACCGCCGCAACCTACGTTATACCTATGTACCCCTAATCTGCTGCCCCTAACACCGCCGACCTCTATATTATATTTATTAACCCCTAATCTGCCCCCCACAACGTCGCCTCCACCTACCTACAATTATTAACCCCTAATCTGCCGACCGGACCTCACCGCTACTAAATTTTTTAACCCCTAAAGCTAAGTCTAACCCTAACACCCCCCTAAATTAAATATAATTTAAATCTAACAAAATAAATTAACTCTTATTAAATAAATTATTCCTATTTAAAGCTAAATACTTACCTGTAAAATAAACCCTTATATATGTACAATATAAATTATAATTATATTGTAGCTATTTTAAGATTTATATTTATTAGGCAACTTTGTATTTATTTTAAACAGGTACAATAGCTATTAAATAGTTAAGAACTATTTAATAGCTACCTAGTTAAAATAATTACAAAATTACCTGTAAAATAAATCCTAACCTAAGTTACAATTAAACCTAACACTACACTAGCAATAAATGAATTAAATAAAATACCTACAATTATCTACAATTAAAGGAACAACATCAGTGGGGCAGGGTATCCAATATGTTGGCTGCCTATAATACATAGACAAACCTGATGCTACTTATGAGTAGTCCTGTGTCTGTCCAACGTCACAGGCTATTCTCATAACAATGACAAACACCTCACAACATAGTTTCTATTTGAGGTATTATGGTAATTTTTAAGAGGCCTTTATTACCCTTTATGATACAAATAGATCATAATACCCCTCATTTGGAAGAGTGAGATTATACCATACAAATAAAGGGGCTACCTGTCTGTATAACTGAGAAAAGTGATTGTCATAGTGATAATGATCACATAGCAGCAACCTCTAGCTTTATTTTGTTGTGTTGTTAATTTTTGTTTTCATAGAGCTATGTTTCTAGGATCTAATACAAAATCTAACGCCTAGATTTAGAGTTTGGCAGTAGCCGTCAAAACCAGCGTTAGAGGCTCGTAACGCTGGTTTTTACCGCCCGCTGGTATTTGGAGTCAGTCAGGAAAGGGTCTAACGCTCATTTTCCAGCCGCGACTTTTCCATACCGCAGATCCCCCTACGCCATTTGCGTATCCTATCTTTTCAATGGGATCTTTCTAACGCCGGTATTTAGAGTCTTGGCTGAAGTGAGCTTTAGAACTCTTAACGACAAAACTCCAGCCGCAGAAAAAAAACAGGAGTTAAGAGCTTTTTGGGCTAACGCCGGTTCATAAAGCTCTTAACTACTGTGCTCTAAAGTACACTAACACCCATAAACTACCTATGTACCCCTAAACCGAGGCCCCCCCACATCGCCGCCACTCGATTAAATTTTTTTAACCCCTAATCTGCCGACCGCACACCGCCGCCACCTACATTATACTTATGTACCCCTAATCTGCTGCCCCTAACACCGCCGACCCCTATATTATATTTATTAACCCCTAATCTGCCCCCCTCAACGTCGCCGACACCTACCTACACTTATTAACCCCTAATCTGCCGACCGGACCTCGGCGCTACTATAATAAAGTTATTAACCCCTAATCCGCATCACTCCCGCCTCAATAACCCTATAATAAATAGTATTAACCCCTAATCTGCCCTCCCTAGCCTCACTGACACCTAACTTCAAGTATTAACCCCTAATCTGCCGACCAGACCTCACCGCTATTATAATAAATGTATTAACCCCTAAAGCTAAGTTTAACCCTAACACTAACACCCCCCTAAGTTACATATAATTTAAATCTAGCGAAATAAATTAACTCTTATTAAAGAAATTATTCCTATTTAAAGCTAAATACATACCTGTAAAATAAACCCTAATATAGCTACAATATAAATTATAATTATATTGTAGCTATTTTATGATTAATATTTATTTTACAGGCAACTTTGTAATTATTTTAACCAGGTACAATAGCTATTAAATAGTTAATAACTATTTAATAGCTACCTAGTTAAAATAATTACAAAATTACCTGTAAAATAAATCCTAACCTAACTTACAAATAAACCTAAAAAAAATAATTAATTACAAACATAATAAAAATATTACAACAATTTTAAGCTAATTACACCTACTCTAAGCCCCCTAATAAAATAACAAAGCCCCCCAAAATAAAAAAAATGCCCTACCCTATTCTAAAATTAAAATAGAAAAGCTCTTTTACCTTACCAGCCCTTAAAAGGGCCTTTTGCGGGGCATACCCCAAAGAATTCAGCTCTTTTGCCTGTAAAAAAAAAACATACAATACCCCCCCCAACATTACAACCCACCACCCACATACCCCTAATCTAACCCAAAACCCCCTTAAGTAAACCTAACACTAAGCCCCTGAAGATCTTCCTACCTTGTCTTCACCATGCCAGGTATCACCGATCGCTCCAGGCTCCGAAGTCTTCATTCAAGCCCAAGCGGGGGCTGGAGATCCATCATCCGGCTGAAGTCTTCTATCAAGCGGCGGCTGAAGAGGTCCAGAAGAGGCTCCAAAGTCTTCATCCTATCCGGGCAGAAGAGTAGATCCGGACCGGCAACCATCTTCTTCCAAGCGGTGACAAGCGGCTCCATCTTGAAGACCTCCGGTGCGGATCCATCCTCTTCTTGCGACGTCCTAAGTCCGAATGAAGGTTCCTTTAAATGACGTCATCCAAGATGGCGTCCCTCGAATTCCGATTGGCTGATAGGATTCTATCAGCCAATCGGAATTAAGGTAGGAAAATTCTGATTGGCTGATGGAATCAGCCAATCAGATTGAGCTCGCATTCTATTGGCTGTTCCAATCAGCCAATAGAATGCGAGCTCAATCTGATTGGCTGATCGGATCAGCCAATCGGATTGAACTTGATTCTGATTGGCTGATTCCATCAGCCAATCAGAATTTTCCTACCTTAATTCCGATTGGCTGATAGAATCCTATCAGCCAATCAGAATTCGAGGGACGCCATCTTGGATGACGTCCCTTAAAGGAACCTTCATTCGTCATCTAGTCGTCGGAAGAAGAGGATGGATCCGCGCTGGAGGTCTTCAAGATGGAGCCGGTCGTCATCGGATGGAAGAACATAGAAGATGCGGCTTGGATTAAGATGTTTGCCGGTCCAGATCGACTCTTCTGCCCAGATAGGATGAATACTTCTGCCCGAAGATGGAATTCTTTAGCCGCCGCTTGGATCCAGACTTCACCCGGAGGATGGACGTCACTCTTCAGCCCCCGCTTGAGCTTGGATGAAGATTTCGGAAGTTCTTCTGGACCGATCGGGACCCGGTGTGGTGAAGACAAGGTAGGGAGATCTTCAGGGGCTTAGTGTTAGGTTTATTTAAGGGGGGTTTGGGTTAGATTAGGGGTATGTGGGTGGTGGGTTGTAATGTGGGGGGGGTATTGTATGTTTTTTTTTACAGGCAAAAGAGCTGAATTCTTTGGGGCATGCCCCGCAAAGGGCCCTTTTAAGGGCTGGTAAGGTAAAAGAGCTTTTCTATTTTAATTTTAGAATAGGGTAGGGCATTTTTTTATTTTGGGGGGCTTTGTTATTTTATTAGGGGGCTTAGAGTAGGTGTAATTAGTTTAAAATTGTTGTAATATTTTTCTAATGTTTGTAAATATTTTTTTATTTTTTGTAACTTAGTTCTTTTTTATTTTTTGTACTTTAGTTAGTTTATTTCATTGTATTGATTTGTAGGAATTGTATTTAATTTATTTATTGATAGTGTAGTGTTAGGTTTAATTGTAGATAATTATAGGTATTTTATTTAATTTATTTATTGATAGTGTAGTGTTAGGTTTAATTGTAACTTAGGTTAGGATTTATTTTACAGGTAAATTTGTAATTATTTTAACTATTTTAGCTATTAAATAGTTCTTAACTATTTAATAGCTATTGTACCTGGTTAAAATAAATACAAAGTTACCTGTAAAATAAATATTAATCCTAAAATAGCTATAATATAATTATAATTTATATTGTAGCTATATTAGGATTTATTTTACAGGTAAGTATTTAGCTTTAAATAGGAATAATTTATTTAAGAAGAGTTAATTAATTTCATTAGATTAAAATTATATTTAATTTAGGGGGGTGTTAGTGTTAGGGTTAAACTTAGCTTTAGGGGTTAATACATTTATTAGAATAGCGGTGAGCTCCCGTCGGCAGATTAGGGGTTAATAATTGAAGTTAGGTGTCGGCGATGTTAGGGAGGGCAGATTAGGGGTTAATACTATTTATTATAGGGTTATTGAGGCGGGAGTGAGGCGGATTAGGGGTTAATAACTTTATTATAGTAGCGGTGCGGTCCGCTCGGCAGATTAGGGGTTAATAAGTGTAGGCAGGTGGAGGCGACGTTGTGGGGGGCAGGTTAGGGGTTAATAA
The DNA here is from genome assembly GCF_027579735.1 of Bombina bombina. Classification (NCBI taxonomy): domain Eukaryota; kingdom Metazoa; phylum Chordata; class Amphibia; order Anura; family Bombinatoridae; genus Bombina; species Bombina bombina. The sequence continues at coordinate 153,589,664 of NC_069509.1, read as the reverse complement.
ATATAATATAGGGGTCGGCGGTGTTAGGGGCAGCAGATTAGGGGTACATAAGGATAACGTAGGTGGCGGTCGGCAGATTAGGGGTTAAAAAAATTTAATTGAGTGTTGGCGATGTGGGGGGGCCTCGGTTTAGGGGTACATAGGTAGTTTATGGGTGTTAGTGTACTTTAGAGTACAGTAGTTAAGAGCTTTATGAACCGGCGTTAGCCCAGAAAGCTCTTAACTACTGACTTTTTTCTGCTGCTGGAGTTTTGTCGTTTCTTCTAACGCTCACTTCAGCCACGACTCTAAATACCAGCGTTAGAAAGATCCCATTGAAAAGATAGGATACGCAATTGACGTAAGGGGATCTGCGGTATGGAAAAGTCACGGCTGAAAAGTGAACGTTAGACCCTTTTTTGAATGACTCCAAATACTGGCGGTAGCCTAAAACCAGCGTTAGGAGCCTCTAACGCTGGTTTTCACGGCTACCGCCAAACTCCAAATCTAGGCCTTAGTTCTTTTTTATTTTTTGTACTTTAGTTAGTTTATTTAATTGTATTTATTTGTAGGTATTTTATTTAATTAATTTATTGATAGTGTAGTGTTAGGTTTATTTGTAAGTTAGGTTAGGATTTATTTTACAGGTAATTTTGTAATTATTTGAACTAGGTAGCTATTAAATAGTTATTAACTATTTAATAGCTATTGTACCTGGTTAAAATAATTACAAAGTTGCCTGTAAAATAAATATTAATCATAAAATAGCTACAATATAATTATAATTTATATTGTAGCTATATTAGGGTTTATTTTACAGGTAAGTATTTAGCTTTAAATAGGAATAATTTCTTTAATAAGAGTTAATTTATTTCGTTAGATTTAAATTATATGTAACTTAGGGGGGTGTTAGTGTTAGGGTTAAACTTAGCTTTAGGGGTTAATACATTTATTATAGTAGCGGTGAGGTCTGGTCGGCAGATTAGGGGTTAATACTTGAAGTTAGGTGTCAGTGAGGCTAGGGAGGGCAGATTAGGGGTTAATACTATTTATTATAGGGTTATTGAGGCGGGAGTGATGCGGATTAGGGGTTAATAACTTTATTATAGTAGCGCCGAGGTCCGGTCGGCAGATTAGGGGTTAATAAGTGTAGGTAGGTGTCGGCGACGTTGAGGGGGGCAGATTAGGGGTTAATAAATATAATATAGGGGTCGGCGGTGTTAGGGGCAGCAGATTAGGGGTACATAAGTATAATGTAGGTGGCGGCGGTGTGCGGTCGGCAGATTAGGGGTTAAAAAAATTTAATCGAGTGGCGGCGATGTGGGGGGGCCTCGGTTTAGGGGTACATAGGTAGTTTATGGGTGTTAGTGTACTTTAGAGCACAGTAGTTAAGAGCTTTATGAACCGGCGTTAGCCCAAAAAGCTCTTAACTCCTGTTTTTTTTCTGCGGCTGGAGTTTTGTCGTTAAGAGTTCTAAAGCTCACTTCAGCCAAGACTCTAAATACCGGCGTTAGAAAGATCCCATTGAAAAGATAGGATACGCAAATGGCGTAGGGGGATCTGCGGTATGGAAAAGTCGCGGCTGGAAAATAAGCGTTAGACCCTTTCCTGACTGACTCCAAATACCAGCGGGCGGTAAAAACCAGCGTTACGAGCCTCTAACGCTGGTTTTGACGGCTACTGCCAAACTCTAAATCTAGGCGTTAGATTTTGTATTAGATCCTAGAAACATAGCTCTATGAAAACAAAAATTAACAACACAACAAAATAAAGCTAGAGGTTGCTGCTATGTGATCATTATCACTATGACAATCACTTTTCTCAGTTATACAGACAGGTAGCCCCTTTATTTGTATGGTATAATCTCACTCTTCCAAATGAGGGGTATTATGATCTATTTGTATCATAAAGGGTAATAAAGGCCTCTTAAAAATTACCATAATACCTCAAATAGAAACTATGTTGTGAGGTGTTTGTCATTGTTATGAGAATAGCCTGGACGTTGGACAGACACAGGACTACTCATAAGTAGCATCAGGTTTGTCTATGTATTATAGGCAGCCAACATATTGGATACCCTGCCCCACTGATGTTGTTCCTTATGGCTGTTTGGTGATTATTGTTGTTATGGTAGCAAACTGAGAGTGCGACCCCTCCCCTTTAAAAACAGGGGTTACATGTCCCATTACAGTTCTTATGTTTGGGTGCTATGATCACTTTTAAAGCCCAGAGTTCTCTAAAAGACACCTATTATAAAGGAGATTGTAATTCATTTGCTAATTACAATTATTAGACCACTTATTTTAAAATTGTTAATGCCATCTTTCAAACAAGGGTTATTGTGTGTGGGTGGGTGTGGGTGTTGTATAGTGTCTTTATGAGATAGGGGCTCAAATACAGTCCTATATACAGATATAGCATTTGGTAGCCAAATCCTCTATTTCCAAATGAGGATCTCATACCTATTTTGTGTTTTATGGAGGGATCATGCTAAATTGGGAAAGGTTATCACCATTAGTATTTTGATCACCTGAACATTAGATGGGCTCTGAAGTAGCTTCTTCCCCCACTACTAGAAATTAACTGATTTCAGTGGGGCAGGTAATCACCTTTTTTAACAGTGATCAGCTGTAATCTATGGGCACAAGTGACCCCCCATTTGAAGGAAGTCCCTTGTCTTTCAAACACAAACAGGGGGAGATATGGGCTCCACCAGAGCCCTCCTCCCCATCAGGAAATCAGCACTTTAAGTTATTTTTATAGCAATCACCTGCATCTTACAATGTCATACTCTCCTCTTTCAAATGAGTGTTCTCTTGTTCCTCTTAGCTAAATATGCTAATCATATATATAGGGCTGGTTTTAGACCATACAAATTGGAGAAGCAAAGCACTGTCCACAAAGCTAAATATCAGTGGTGGGAAGAGTATTGGTGGGGATCTTCTCCTCTACACTTCATCATACCATTATATTTTTTTACAGCCAATCAGATACTGTAAGGTTGAGATGGGTGAATGTGTTTATATTCAAATTTGAATGTTAGGACTAATGTTATTGTAGAAATTCGATTTACATACTCAAATGTTGATAAGAACGAATATTCTTAAAAATTCTATAATCGAATGATTATCAGTTTTTGAATGTCACTTTCGAATTTGAATATCACTTTCGAATTTGAATGTCACTTTTGAATTTAAATGTCAATTTCGAATTTGAGTGTTTATAATAGATCGAATATACACATTCTAAAATTGAATGTGTATATTCGATTTATTATGAACATTCAAATTCAAATATTACATTTATAAAACACAGTTGTTGACTAAAAATACTATTTTGAATTCAAATATTATATTTATAAAACACAGAAATACTATTCGAATTTGAATATTACATTTCAAAATTTAATGTGGTAAAATACATAGCAAAACATTCTATCATTCGAACGAATATTTTCGAACGTTATTGAAAAATTTGAAAAAGAAAATTCGAAAATTGAATGTTAGAATGTTATATAAACATTCTAAATTCAGTTAGAATGAACAAATGTATCAAAATTTGTTTTAAATTTGAATTTTAAGAAACATTCACCCATCCCTACTGTAAGGCCATCCAATAGACCATAATGGGGGAGGCCCCTGGTGTACAGATGCTCTGAAATGGACATACATTTAGCAATCACTGTGCAGTTTAGCATCTGATTGCAGGAAAATATAATACTTATTGTTCCTTTAAAAGACTAGCACTAATAAATTAATCATTTACACTAATGTCTAAAGGAAAACATGTGGATATCTACATATTTGAATGTTAACATTAGGAGTCGACCCATTTTTGGTTCAGCACCCTGAATAGCGCTTGCTTATTGGTGGCTACATTTAGCCACCAATCAGCAAGCTCTACCCACGTGCTGAACCAAAAATGGCCCGGCTCCTGAGGTATACGTTCCTGCTTTTTAAATAAAGATAGCAAGAGAACGAAGAAAATTGATAATAGGAGTAAATTAGAAAGTTGCTTAAAATTGCATGCTCTATCTGAATCATTAAAGAACATAATTGGATTTAGTATTCCTTTAAGGTGCATAAAAATCGTAACAAAAGTATTCACCAAAAATCACATTTTAAAACACAGAAAATGTGTATTTAAATTACAAAGGAATAAATTGTGTTAAATATGCACAGTATAAATTGTAATTTAAGCACACTGGATGTGCAAAAAACACAAAGCAATTCATACAAATTAAAAAGGTCATTAATTTAATTATAGTGTAGTATTAGGTGTAATTGTAACTTAGGTTAGGGTTTATTTTACAGGTATATTTGTAATTATTTTAACTAGGAAGTTATTAAATAGTTAATAACTATTTAATAACTTTTCTACCTAGTTAAAATAAATTCAAAGTTGCCTGTAAAATAAAAATAAATCCTAAGCTAGCTACAATGTAACTATTAGTTATATTGTAGCTATTTTAAGGTTTATTTTATAGGTAAGTATTTAGTTTTAAATAGGAATAATTTATTTAATTGTAGTAATTTAATTTCGATTAATTTAAATTATATTTAAGTTAGGGGGGTGTTAGGGTTAGGGTTAGACTTAGATTTTGGGGTTAATAAATTTAATATAGTTGCGGCAACGTTGGGGGCGGCAGATTAGGGGTTAATAAATGTAGGTTGGTGTCGGCGATATTAGGGAAGGCAGATTAGGGGTTAATAAAATGTAACTAATGTTTGCAAGGCGGGAGTGCGGCGGTTTAGGGGTTAATATATTTATTGAAGTGGCAGCGATGTCCGGTTGGCAGATTAGGGGTTAAAAATTTATTTAAGTGTTTGCGATGTGGGGGGGCTCGGTTTAGGGGTTAATAGGTAGTTTATGGGTGTTAGTGTACTTTTTAGCACTTTAGTTAAGAGTTTTATGTTACGGCGTTAGCCCATAAAACTCTTAACTACTGACTTTTAAATGCGGTAGGAGTCTTGACAGGAGAGGCTGTACCGCTCACTTTTTCCAAGACTCGTAATACAGGCGTTGGGCAAATCCCATTAAAAAGATAGGATACGCAATTGACGTAAGTGGATTTGCGGTATGCTCGAGTCACTGAAAAAAAGTGAGCGGTACACCTGTACCTGCCAGACTCGTAATACCAGCGGGCGTTAAAAAGCAGCATTGGGACCTCTCAACGCTGCTTTTTAAGGCTAAAGCAAGACTCGTAATCTAGCAGACAGTTTTTTTTATTTTGCCAATTAAAGGTTGTCAAGCTTTTATCAAAATACTTAAAACACTAATTACTCTGAAAGGAAAATGTAAAACAAATATGAACATAATAGAGATTTTAAGGTACAGTGCACTGAAAACAGTGTCATTTGATTTGTATTAGGCCTAATATTACATTTTAAACATACGCCGCGATCTCTCTTTGTATTTTGTTCTCCATTACAACCTTTTACATAACAGAGAGCTCTCACTATCTATTGCTAAATGCAGCCACAAATCAGCAAGCACTATCCAAGGTGCTGAACCAAAAAATGGAATGGCTCCTAAGCTTACATTCCTGCTTTTTCAAATAAAGATACCAAGAGAACGATAAAAATTGATAATAGGAGTAAATTAGAAACATGCTTAAAATTGCATGCTCTATCTGAACCATGAAAGAAAAAATGTTGGTTCAGTATCCCTTTAAGGGAGTTTTCTGATTAAATGTAACTATTCTATGTGTAAAGAGCATTTCTTATTTCCCCACAATATTCCTATAAAGGAATGTTTTACGCACATACCTCAACTTTGCAACCTGACTATGATATCTGAATGCAAAAATCTTCGGATAAAAAAATCAAAATCTCCTGAAAAGCTATCTTTGTCGCTCAAATTTTATGTATACTGCTCCAAATCCTCTCTCTCCCAAATTCAAAGATGCTACTTAAAATTGGTACTGATAGCCAATCAGCCTTCTCTATTTAAAGGGAAATTCTAGTCAAAATGTAGATGCTCATAGATGAATTACAACTTTGAATAGAAACATATTTGCAATATAAATGTATTGGCAAAAATGCTTCTAGTAAACGTTATCACTGTTTTAGTGTTATTATTTTTCTCTGCACGTGTATGTGAAGCATAGTTAGATATTCTCAGTACATTAGCATTTTAAATACTGCAGCTGCTCAGAGTACCAGTGGGGCTTGCATCATATTTCAGCAATTAACAAATTGAGTCATTAACAGGTGGTACAAGCACCTTAGGCTCTCTGAACAAGTGCTGTGTTTAAAATGCTGGTGCACGGTGCATATTTAAAGGGACACTAAGCCCAAAAAAAGTCTTTCATGATTCAGGTAGAGAATATAATTTTAAACAACATTCCAATTTACTTCCATTATCGAATTTGCTTCATTCTTTAGATATTCTTAACTGAAGAAAAAGTAATGCACATGGGTGAGCCAATCACATGAGGCATCTATGTGCAGCCACCAATCAGCAGCTACTAAGCCTATCTAGATATGATTTTCAGCAAAGGATTTCAAGAGAATGAAGCAAAATAGATAATAGAAGTGAATTAGAAAGTTGTTTAAAATTGCATGCTCTTTCTAAATCATGAAAGAAAACATTTGGGTTTAATGTCACTTTAAATACACCTTTGAAACAGCTATAGCTTTTATTAGAAGCATTTTGGCTAATAAATGTTTATTACAAAAATGCTTCTATATAAAACTGAAATACATCCACATGGATTCCAATTTTGTCTGGAATGTCCCTTTAAACTCATCCCCCATCCTCTAATT